>NC_138741.1:6831467-6906467 GCF_965113295.1 Leuciscus leuciscus
TCTGACTCGTCATCTCTTTTTTGCTGGACACAAGGGTGCTGACAGGGCTCGATCTGTCCAAGAGGGGCGTTTTTGCGTGTTGATGCATGACTCTTCTGCAACTGCTGAATGATGGCAGAGAATTTAGCATCCAGCGAGGGTCGCCCTGTCCGAGGCCTCGCCCCCTTACAGTTCTCTTTCTCCTGATTGGATAAGACGCTGGTAAAGGGTAATTTATCGGGAGGGGGTGGAGGAGCTCTCCTCTTCTTTTTGCTGCCCGTGACGGGACTCGTAATAGACTGATTGCTTTCTTTACCTGGTGACAGAACCGTTTTTTGTACTACCATTGGCCGGGATCCTTCAAACAGCGCTGCCCAATGAGGCGGCTCTGTGTCCTCCTCCTGACCAATGAGAAGGCGCCCATCAGTTTCCTCAATCTTATTGTGAATTATGTCAGTCAAGCTCTCAAATTTCCCAGGGGAACCGATGCCTAAAAAGAATACATTAACCAAATAATAATTAACACAGAAATAACAGGAAGTTCCTCGTTCCTCATAAATTATTCTAACAAAAGCAGAACAAGTCACTCTTATATTATATTATAAAATGATACATATGTCCTTGATTACTCACTCAGATCATTATAAACAGAGTCAGCTTGCTTCGTAAGAAAGAGTGGGGGTTTCCGTGGTGACAAAACCTCAATTTCCATGAGCTTGTCACATGCATGTAGCCACTGACCTAAGAATAAGTTGGTAATAATTGTTAACGCATACAAACTATAGTAAAATAATTTTGCTTTGAATTCTGACAGGCGCTTGTTGAACTGACCCTGGTCATAAATGTGCTGCCAGAGGGCATCCAGCCACTCCTGTAAGATGTCAGGAGTATCAGTAATGAACACATGACTGACGGAGTCTCCATTTCCCGGGTTTATCAGGTTGAGTTTACAGCCAGTCCTCTGGTGGTCCTTTTCTACACGAATACGGGTCTCCTGCATAAACACACACACAAACATTATACTACATATTTTATGATGGTTCTTCAATGTATCCCAAATGGTAAAGCTTTGTCAGTCATTTGCTATTATTGCTGTAACCGTAATTAAATTACTGTGTTAACTACAAGCTTATTAGATTAGAAAGGCGGCATATAGCAGTGTAGCCATATAGCCAATTATTATATCAGCTGATATTAAAAAGGATAATATCTCGAGCACGTACGCTTGACGTGCGAGAAGCGATGAGGTTCATTCTCGTGTTACGCAGCACGTTTGAGCTTCTGCAAGAACCAATGAGGTTCATTCTCGTGTTACACAGCACGTTTGAGCTTCTGCAAGAACCAATGAGGTTCATTCTCGTGTTACACAGCACGTTTGAGCTTCTGCAAGAACGAAAGAGGTTTGTTCTCGTGCATCAAGCAAGTATGGATGAGCTTCTGTTTATGTTCGCTGATCAATGATAATATGTGAATAAAAGAATAAATTCAATCTGTTCATCATTTAAAGCGATCGAGTCTTCAGAAAATTTGGACGAAACTGCTCAATTGATGGATTAGTTTTAAGTTCCCTTTATGAATTTTTTTAAGCAACAAAATGGTAGTTGTGTTACAAAGATGAACGAAAGTCTTACAGGTTTGGAACAACATGAGAGTGAGTAATTGATTTCAAGTTTTTCATTTTTGGGGGAACTAATCCTTATTTTTTTGTCTTTTTTTAAACGCAACCCTTTTTGGAAATATATAAAATCATGCACAAAACCAGGAATTTGTATTTTGTGGTGACCTCAAACACAGTAGAACACTTTATCTTATACATTCCTTCCTAAAAAACAAAGTGTTCCATTCTCAGGTTTTAATGGGGGAAAAAAGGCCATTTTAGAAATGTTTCTTACCTGGTTTATGGGAATAATGAGGCTGGGCTCCACTTTTGCTTGAATCTCTTCAGGAGAGTAATAGCATGAAATCTGTCCAGCCTTCAGCATACAATATAACTTACAGCGGCGTTGCAAACCCTCAATGCTTAGCTAAATGGATAAACAAAATGTTGATTTTACACATTTCATTCCATTTACAAATGTTGACATGAATCTTTACTAGAAAAACACCAGTTGATGTCTTGCCTGTTGGCTCAGGTAACTGCTCATCATGTCGTGTGTCATGCAGTCAGGTTGTGCCACCAGCTGACAGCACAGGTTTCCATACAGCGGCAGCCATGATGAAGCCTCCACTGACAGACCAATGGCAGGAGGTCAATCAGAACCACTATGCTGGTCAATTATTCAAATGTGGGTTGTTTGTTCTTACCATTCTGCATGATTATAAGAGAATGAGACTGGAAAGATCCCTCTGCCTGCTCCAAGCCCAGTGTGGTGTACGCCAACAATGAGTACTGTGCACCTCTGACACACACAAAAAAATGTTTGGTGTTTTTTTTTTTACATGAATTTCTCTAGTACAACAATAGAAATGATATTAATTGTAAGGAAATGGACATTATATCCATGCTTGCATACAATGGTATTGGGTTGGACTGGAGGAAAGTGTCTGGGTCTCCTCCATCCAGGAGAGGGCAGAGTTTCCTGGCTGAAGATCTGCCAAAAGACAAGCGCAGCTTCCTAGCCAGTTTTTTTGGAGTGTTGACAAAGGTTTGTTCCTCCTCCAGTCCACAGCTATACAGCTCAAATGTAAGTTCAAAGTCCGGCTTCGCTTCAGAGCTGTTAAAATGATTGAAATTGAGCTCAGAACTCTACAGACTGCAGTTCTCTTTCTTTTAAACAAGATCATCATTTTCACATATTTCTTAAATGGCTAAAGAGTGCAATATGGAAAGATGAGAACTTACAAATTTTTGACACCTTCAAAGCAAATATCGGTCATTGAGGGGTCTGCAATCACCATTTCAGTGTCAAAAATCTCTGAGCCAATCTTTATCAAACAAAAGACTGCCACCCGCTGTGCATCTGTTGGGTTCAGATATGCATGGCATCAGGATAAATGACTATATGAAGAGATTTCTTAAAATATACATATTTTATACACACTACTGTTCAAAAGTTTGGGGTTGTTAAGATTTTACGTGTTTTTGAAAGAACTCTCTTATGCTCTCCAAAGCGGCATTTACTTAAAGGAGCAGTTCACTTTAAAATGAAAATTACCCCATGAATTACTCACCCTCAAGCCATCTTAGGTGTATAATTATGACTTTCTTCTTTCAGATGAATACAATCGTAGTTATATTAATAAACACCCTGACGATTCCGAGCTTTATAATGGGAGTGAATTGCAACCATCAGTTTGAAGCTCAAAAAAGTGCGTGCATCCATCAATCATAAACAAACTCCAAACGGCTCCGGGGATTTAAAAAATAATTAGCTTCCAGCCAAATGAACATACGGATTGCACTTAAGTGTAAAGCACAACTTATGCGAGAAATGCAACGTACAGCTGATATTTACACTGCGCCATGACGCACTACGCTACTTCCGACGTCACAAGTTGCGCTTTATGCCGCGTTCCAGGCAACCTGTAACCCGTGTTTTTCCAACTCGTAACTGGGAGTACATCGATCTAGTACGAGTTCACGGGTGGGAAGTCACGGGTTTGACTGCCGTTCCAGTGCACTTTCACGGGTATAAGGTTGGAAAAACACGGGTTACAGGTTGCCTGGAACGCGGCATTATACACAAGTACACTGGGTATGGCCGTTTGGCCGGAAGCTAGAATTTTACTTTGTAACGTGTTACTTATATATGAATATTTTTCTTACACAAACTCATCACTTTGCTTCAGAAGGCCTTTATTAACCCCCCCGGAGCCATTTGGAGTTCGTTTATGATGGATGGATGCACTTTTTTGAGCTTCAAACTGATGGTCGCAATTCACTGCCATTATAAAGCTCGGAAGCGTCAGGGTGTTTGTTAATATAACTCCGATTGTATCCGTCTGAAAGAAGAAAGTCATATACACCCAGGATGGTTTGAGGGGGGAGTAAATCATGGGGTAATTTAAAAACTACTCCTTTAATTATAGTACAAACAGCAATATTGTGAAATTTTACAATTACAAGCAGTTTTCCCTTTTATTATATTAAAAATACCAAAGCTGCATTTTTTTTTTCATTACTCCAGTCTTCACTGTCACATGATCCTTCAGAAGTGTGTGTGTAAGCTAAACCATTCAATTAATAAAAATCAAAAAAGCATATATTTGCATTATATTCATAACATTAGCAAAGACGTGGATTTTTTAAAATAATAAATCATTATAAATGTTATACTGTCACTCACTCCCTTTGCTGTTAAAGTGTTCTGAATCTTTCCAAAACAATGGAATTCGCAGGCCTGGATAAGTAAAGGAAAAAAACATGAATGAAAGAAAGACATTTTTACTACAAAATAACAAACGGGGTTATATGAAAAAAGAAAAGTTGATTCCTTTACCAGATATGGCTACCTTTCCCTTACAAGGGATTTGATCCTGAGAGACTGAGGATCTAAAAAAAAAAAAAAGTATATTATTTATATGCATGTTTGATCATTTACATTAAAAATAAAGTTTCCACTAACTACTCCCAGCAATACAGCTGCTGTTCTAACCTTCTGATGTCCTGGTGCCCTTTCCTCCTCTGGGCTTCACTCATGTAGGCTTTAATTCTGGCATTACAGGTTAACAGACTCCTGGAAGCGTCCAACACCTGCTCTTTTTTAGTGCTGGCAACCAGAATCTTGTAAGCCCCGGCTCTCATTCGCATCTCAAACTCCAATTTCTCCTGAATATCACGGTCCTATTGTGAAGGGTAAAATTCATCAGGAGAAATTTAATGGACAAGTGCTCTCAAAAGAGTTCTGGGTAAAACAAATTCAGACAAGAGGAAGAATATGGGCATTGGGGATCAATGGTCTGGACACCAATGAATGGGAATGAGCCAGTGAAGTAACATAAAAATAGCTGGATGAGAAGAGGAGCTCATCCTACTTTAGGGGAAAGCAGGTCTTTTAGAACAGACAATGGCACATGGATCAATGAAAGTGAGTGAAAGTAGAGGAAGTGGGAGTTATTTTTTGGTGAATCGGTTCTTTTAAAACTTAGATTAAATAATGATTTAGTCCAACCATAATCACATTGACCATGGCATGATATTATTATGTTTCAATAAAGCATATGGAGGGGGACACTGGTTTTGAAGAGATAGTTCAATCAACACCCAAAAATGAAATTTCTGTCATCACTTAAGTTGTTCCGAACCTGAATTAATTTCTTTTTCTTCTGCTGAACACACAAGATATTTTGAAGAATATAGGTAACCAAACAGTTGTTGGACTACTTTGACTTACATAATATTTTTTTCCCCCAAACTATGAAGTCAATGGCGTCCGTCAACTGTTATCGATATTCTTCAAAATATAGGCTATTCTTTTGTGTTCAGCAGAAGAAAGAAATTCATACAGGTTTGGAGCAACATATGGGTGAATAAACGACAGATTTTTTTTGGTTGAACTAACATATCCCTTTAATTTTGGTTTGTTTATTAATAGTCTCGCCTCGGCTCATGGCTAATTGGACTTTCGAGTCGGAATCAAAAACCGCAAAACAAACTAAAAGATTCGATTCACATGAAACGATTTGTCCACGAATCGGATGGCAAGCAGGTGGTGAAGACTAGTAGCGTTAGTTGGACAAAAAGACGCAAAACAATCTAAACATCGACTAATTTTAGAGCTGTGTGATGATGTTTTAGACAAAAAAAATTCACTAATTTGGTCCATTGGAGGATTCCAACACATAATATGGTAACTAACGTTAGATAGAATATGAATGAAACATGACCGAACTCTCCTCATACACAACTACCTTTAGTTTCTTAGAAGTTATGAACAACAAATTCATGTCTTCTATTATCTGCTGCGTGTTATGCACGTTTGTGCATCGCTTCATATGTCTGTCTTTGGCCTGAGAAAATTATTGAATGTACCGGTTAGTCTTGAATAATTAATAACAGACATGAAAAACCACAACGTGAATTCCAGCATAACAGACTCACCTCATTTTGAAAAAACATGCTTTCTCTTATTTTCTTTCTCTTGATCTCCATGGCGAGAGAGGAACACGATGATACCGTGGATCGAGTGGCAATATTTCGTTTAAAATGTTGAATATCCCGCGGTGGATCCATACTGGCCTCTTCCTCAAGACAAGCCTCTCTCCGCACAACAAACCAACGGATTACACAAGCGTGAATCGACCAATCAGCTTATTTCAAAGCTCGCTGTTGCCTATACAGCAGTTGGGCGATACCATTTTTAAACTGTGAAAGGTTGGGGTATCGAAAAAACTAAATAGGTGTGCTTAAATAAGTCGATTTTATTCTTACATTTTGCGAATTTCATACTGATATGTGAGGTATACTACATTTTAAACTAGTTTATGCAAATTATCAAATAACGTGGGTTTGTGTTAATGCTGTGATTTTGTGCTCTTCTCCCCCGTCTGTCTTTAAATAGATTGACCTGACGGTCTGCCGCACTGCATTCTAATGAATCCTGAATGTTCTGACCGAAATCTTTTCAGTCAGTGATCTTTTTACAGCGACTGTAATTTTACACCTAATGCGATGACATTTTGCACACGAAAACTGCATTCAGCGTCATATGAAAAGAAATCAATGTCACCTCTGTCGCTGCTGTCACGCTCATTCTTGACCCAGATGACTTCATACACCTAGATATCGCTTTTACTGTATCTCAATCACAGAGGGTTACCAGTGGGGTTCGGACTGAAATATCAAGCAACAGATAACCCGAAGGAGCAACAGTTTGATCAAAGCTTACAATACACAATCCCACTGGAGCTCGTTCATCAAGGTATGATCGCATGCTTGTGGTGTTATAGAAAATGTCAGTCAGACTCTGCCCAGTAGATCTCCTCCTGCTTGCTTAAGAAGATTTTCACAAATATGTCTGTGGTAGTTTAATGTAAGTATAGAAACAATTATGGCATGATCTTCGGTTGATTTAAGCATATAAGTAAAGCATTAAAACATTTGCAAATGCATCTCACCACCGATGTGCATGCATTTGATTTGCCAAAGCTTTACATTAACCTATTTAAACCATGGATATGCTGAAATTAAGAACATAATTAAATAGTAATAATGGATGGAAATTGTCATGTTATATTCTGAATGAATATCTAGCACACAGCCTAGATGTGACAAGTGGTTCAAGTGTTGATATGATCATTTATTTTATTTTATTCTAATGATACTGTCATATATTCGGTCTATGTTAGGCTTTGAGAAAAGCTTGATCTAATAAAAATGACCAGTTAGACAGCGAGGGATACACACCATAGTTATCGACCGATATGGGGTTTTCAATAGTCCATGCCGATATCTAAAAAGAGCTCATGGTGGCCGATAAAATACCGATAATACCGCCGGGGCAAGTTGTCACATATTTCCAGTTTAGCTTTATTTTTAAAGTCACTTTCTGTGTAAGCACATACTTTAATATCTGGGCTACAAAAAATAAAATAAAATAAAATTCCTAGGAAAAAACGATACAGTTCATTTAATGCATGGTGACATTTTGTGACATCCCAATAGTGTTGACCTAATTAATCCACTTATAAAATGAAAGCTACTGTTCCAAATTATTTTTTCAATTCAGATTCATGCAGTTTGTATTATATGCAAATTTAATGTGCATTGACAAATTTAGACAGATTAATCAGCCTGCCTGATATATTTGTCTATTACTAAGGTAGAAAAATGGTTGTCCTTGGCAGAAATGAAAAAAATGTGTTAACACTTTATTTTACAGTGTCCTTGTTATAACAGTAAATTATGCATAATTACATGCAACTAACCTTCAACCAAATCCTAATCCTACACTATCCCTATAGTAAGTACATGTAGTTGCTTAATATTATTCAGTACTTAAATATTTAATTACACTGTACAATGACACCTTTAAATAAAGTGTAACCCAACATTTTTACTAAGAAGGACCAAAATTCATACAGGAGTGCCGTGGGACAAACGTAAAAGTTGCGTTACATCGAACAATGTTATATTAAATTTGAGATGATTAAAACTAAAAAGTTAAAACAAAAAGATTCATTAGAAATTAAGATATGCTTCAAAGACATGTAAACCCCCCCCTGTTGTGATATGGTGGGTCAAAATCACAGGTTATCGCAGGCCAACTTTGCCATTTCTGCTGTAAGATATTTTTACATCGAAGAACTTGGATGCACAAATTTGTAATATTTTTTTGTTGATAGGTTATCTGTGTCATGCAGCAGAAAGTGTGCACACGCAACACAGCGCTGTTTGTGAAGAACGGTCAGGCGTGTGGAGCCGGGGTCCCTCCTCAACTTCCTTTCCGCTGCCCGCGATGTGGAGAGCACCAACGTTTCCACAGTCTTTCTTCCCTCAGAGCTCACCTTGAATACAGCCACCCGTTCCACACTAAGCATGACATCAGCCAACTATCCACAAGGGATTTATGTAACACAGACCGAATGGAAGGCTGCAAAATCTCCAATTCCGACATGCATAAAGTACGTGATGCCGGCACCAATACTAACTCCACTACGAGAGGAGAGCGCAAACACACATTCGCTGCTGACCAAGCTCCATCCCAGCATCCCTCTGAGCAAAAGCTCACGCCCCCCGAGAGGAGCCTCAGCGTTGAGGACGCATCAGCCGGTGCTGGACCCCTCTCGGCTCCGGTGGCGTCCGTGGAGAAGAGGCTGGAGGGGATGATGAGGACAGCCAATAGCAGCATGGAGCGGCGTCTGCTACGGCTGAGCTCAGAGCTAGCGCAGACAGACACGGCTATCCTGTGTGAGCGCGCTCACTCGCATCACCTGGCCCAGGAGAAACAGGTAGTGCTGGAGCGAGAGCGAGCGCTTAGCCGACAGGTAGACGCCGCTGTGATGGTGATCGCCACACTGAGGCAGCAGCTCAGCATCTCGGAGCACGAGCTGGAGCGGAGAGAACAGTGAGTGAAAGATTTAAAGGCTTAGTTCGCTAACTCATTCACTCAACGTCATGTCGTTCCAAACCCAACAAATTCTGTTCATCTTCGGAACACAAATGAAGATCTTTTTAATGAAACATGAGAGATTTCTGTCCCTCCATTGAAAGTCTACTCACCCAAATCTCTTGACACTTTAGAACTTTCATAAAGAGATTGTACAAGATGCATGTCGTAATTACCACTATTACGAGATGACAGTCAGCCTGTCGGGTGGTACAAGTTTAGTCTTGAAACTTGTCTTTACAAGTTGTAATTATGAGAATGTAAAGGCTTTTTACTTGTCAGAATGGCATGAACGCATCTAGAAATCCATATAAATGGTTAATCAAAGGCTGTGTCCAAAATCGCCCCCTATACCCTTAAAGGGATAGTTCACCCAAAAATTAAAATGATCCCATAATTTACTCTTCCTCAAGCCATCCTAGGTGTATATGATTTTCTTCTTTCAGCCAAACACAATCGGCGTTATATTGAAAAATATCCTGGCTCTCCCAAGCTTTATAATGGGAGTGAATTGTACCTTAGATTTTTGAAGCCCCAAAAAAGTGCTTCCATCCATCATAAAAGTAATCTATATGGCTCCAGGGGGGTAATAAAGCCCTTCTGAAGCAAAGCGATTCGTTTTTGTATGAAAAATATCCATATTTATAACTTTATAAACTATAATCACTGGCTTCTGGCAAGTCGAGTTCTGGCGGAAGAGTGACCTCTGACCTCTAATAAAGAACATTCTTCTTTTGTGTTTCACAAATAAAATAAAGTTATTTTATTTGTGTTGGAATGACATGAGGGGGTGTAAATGATGATGAAATGGAGAAAGTGCTCAACTCTGTGGCTTATTTTTTTTCTTAAAAGTGCAGCAGCAAGAAACAGAACAAAACAGTAATACATTTATGGACTTTGAAGAAAATGATTAAATATGATTGGACGCCTTTAATCCTTTTACATTTTGTGATGAGAGCCTAATGTTTCATAACTACCTCTGACTGTATCGCAGGGAAGTTGTCACCATCCAGAAGTTTCTGGAAGCAGCGGCGCAGCACGAGATGTGTGGGAAGGTTCGTTTGCGACGGTTCATTGAAAGCCTCTTGCGGCGGATTTCCCTGGCCGAGAGACTACTGGAGTATTATCAGAGCGTCCCTCACAGGCATTACTGCACGGCTCACTCTGTATGTTACCAAAATATGCATCAACATAACACTCAATCTGCATCAATCTCACGACTCAATTTAAAAAGGGTTTTAGAAAGTAAAAAAAAAAAAAAAATCACACAGGGTCCTCTGTTTTTAATGGTGTTCATGTTAGTGATTGTGATTGGCCTCACAACATTTTAGATAATAGTATTTTAAAACAAAATTGCTCCATTGTTTTTTCAAAAGAAATTATAATAAAAGACTATGCTAGTGTTACAAGATATACAATGTTTTAATAATGAAATCATTTGTTTTTTTAAGTTCTCTAGACCGTTACACCACTATTTTTTACTTTTAAATGAATTTCATAGGTAATTTTAAATGCCAGAGCATCAAGTCATTGACCCTATACAAAAGATATTCCCATTGATAATGAATCACCTGACATGACCTACTTCAGGATTGCAGTAATGAACTTCTATTTCAGAAATATGTCAGCCCTATTGTATTTCTCTAATTTCTCATTATTTCAGGTGCCTCTGCCATCAGAGTTCGGTCCACACAGAATAACACAAAGCAGGTATTTCATTATTGCTTTCACTTTTAGAAGAAAAGTCACATTAACCCAGTAATGAGTAATTCATGTAACCATTTAACTTGAACTTTTTAAGCTTCACTGTAAAAAGTGGTAACTTGCAATTGTTAACTTAAAGAGCTAAAGATTTAACCCATTAAAATGAATTTTGTTGGTATAAATTAATGTATTTAGGTTGATACAGTAATATTAAATAATATTTTTGACTTGAATAAAACCAGTTAAAGGTGCAGTACACTATTTCTGAGAAACGCTGTTGAAAGTGAATCAGACCGAGCAGCAAAACACACTTGTAGCCAATCAGCAGTAAGGGGCGTGTCCTCTCATGATGGGGGAGGAGAGAGAGTGACTGAAAAAGAAGGGTTATGATTAGGTAAAAGCTTTAGCACCCGCGTTAATATTAGAAAAGATTTCCAGTGGTGGAGAGACGTTAGAGAGCAGGAAGGCCTGAAAACGGAGGCTGAGGTTGCGTTGTTTCTGCTCCATATTGAGTAACATTGGTTTTGCTGTTTCACAGAACTGCTGGCGACTAACAACCAACTCTTGCTTGTATATACTCTTGTGTACTGTATGTTCATTTCTTGTTCTTCCTTGTCGTTCGTTCGCCATCTTCGCTTTATTTTTCATGAAGCTTTATTTTGCTTCGCTTCTTCTATGATGAAGAGACATCCAGTTTGTGGGCGGAGCAATGAAGGGAGGGGTGTGTTTGGGTTGATTTCAAATATCAACAGTGTTAAACAATGATTCTCAGAAATCGCTTACTGCACCTTTAATTTAGATGTTATCATTTTTTTAGGTTACCTTTTTTTTTTTTTGATGTTAACTTCCTATACGTAACTACCTGTGGAAAACAATTCAGAGCACTTCACTATAAATCATGTCCTTATTTGACTCATTTGGCTTGTAGCAGACAGTTCGTCCCCTCTAACTAATTAATGTGATCCTATCAAGACAGTAGAAGATCATGTTGCCCCTTCCATAAATTACCCTTCTGTGTTCTTTTCCATTTAATTAGCCTTAAAGTGTGTACAAATTAAATAAAAGAAATAAAATGTATTTGCTTTATCTGCTCCCATGAAACTTTAATAATTTGCTTTGTCAAGGTCTTCGTCAGGTGATGTCTCCCTTTTCAATAATTGTTTGATATTTTATTTTTGCTTATTGGATAATTGTTTAGTTTTATCTGGTGTGTGTTTATTATATATGTGAATATGAAATCCCTTGATATTTGTTGTTCCTATTGCCTGACAAAGACCTTGATTGTTCAAAACGTTGCAAACTATATTGGTTTAATGGGAGCAGAAAAAGCAGTCAGTGTGTTATTATCTTTTCTTTTTTTCATTTCTTTCATTTTGACGTTTTTAACTGAGCACCTGTCCAACTTATTTTGCTGTTTGGCTTCAGGTCTTCAGGAGAGCATCTTGAGCCGGATGAAGAGCAGCAGTTGCTTGGTCAGTCTGGATGGGAACTGTTGGAAGGTTCTGCTGGGAGACTGGGTTACGACAGCTGGTCCCAGCAGAGGAGGTCAGATGGGTATGAGGTTTAGGGACAGGGGCGGAGCTTAGCAATGAGTGTACATGTAAATAATATCGAAGTGAATATGTTGAATGTATTAACAATTATTCAGTGGGGTCCAAAGGTCTGAGACCACATTGAATATCTGGGATTCAGAATCTTCTCTCTTTTTTTTTTGGTTTATTAAAATACACTACCAATCAAAAGTCTGGGGTAAGATTGTTTTTAAAGAAATTAATACTTTTATTTAGCAAGGATACATGAAATTGATCAAAAGTGACTGTTCTGAAGGATCATGTGACACTGATACTGAAGATTCAGGTTTGCATCACAGGAATAAAATACATTACAAATGGTAATAACATTTAACAATATTGCTTTATATATATATATATATATATATATATATATATATATATATATATATATCAAATAAATGCAACCTTGGTAAGGCCTCTTTTTTTTAAAACTCAAAAAAAACATACCAGCCCCAAACATTTGAATGTTAGTGTATAATTTATTACAAAAAACGTGCAAATATATTTACACATTGTCATTAACAACCAGTGAGTTGATTTAAGTTTTACAAAAGATTTCAAGTTGCACATCAGTGAAAGTAATGATAAGTGGCAGTTCAGTGGGTCACATGTTGATTTAGTAAAGCATACTGAACCTTAGGCTACGTTCACACTCCAAGCCTTAGTGCTCAATTCTGATTTATTGCTCAGGTCCAATTTTTTTTACATTTGTCACGATCCTAAATTGACCCGCATGTGCAAAAGAACAATAACAAAGATGGCACGCAGCACGCTGTCATATTGAAGTAAACACAAAATGACTGAAGTCAAGCGTTCAAGCGTTCATTTATAAGGCGATGTGCCGCTGAAGTCAGTGAATTAGTGTGCAGGCGATAAGGAGGACACGGACGATGATGAGGAGCAAGAGAGCAACGTTTTTCTTGTGCATTTTTTCTAAGTTTTGCTTGTATAGAGCTGACACCGTAATACTTAAGAGTGTGACAGCTCACCGTCCCTCCACTGACTAACTTCACCGCCGTCTTCCATATTCACTGAGTGACTAAAGAACTAGCGGTATGTGAAATCTGTGTAGTGACTCCCATCATCGCAGAATTGTGATGAATGATGAATTCTGATTTGACGCATTGCAAAAATTCAGACATGTATCTGATTTAGGACCACATATGGAAGCAAATCAGAATAAAAAAGATCAGATTCCATGTGGTTCCTTAAAAAAAAGAAATGGCCTGCAAGTCTGAATGTAGCATTATTGATTGATTCATGACTCATTACGAGTCGGACTACACCGGTCTCCCTGTGTGTTTGTGTTTGCATGCAGCCAGCAAGAATAACTCAAAAGAAAAACGTGTTTTCACTAGTGCCATTTTACATTTTTTCCACCAGTGACTTTTGGACTCCACTGTTACCGACTACAGATGGCAGATTAGTTATTTGATACTTATTTGATTCTTAAATGTGATTATGGTCCATCTGTGAAATATTTTAATAAGATTGGCTCTTGAATGAACACATGGTGAAACTGCCCTTTAATTTAAATAGATAAAGCTGTTATTACAGGCTGCTTACAGAAAGCGGAGCTATAACCTAGTTAGTAATGTTACATGCTTGTTTTCTAACTGAATCTACCGTTCAGGAAAATGAATGTAGTTATATTATCTAAATGGAGGACGATGTTAAAACAAAACCTGTCGCACAGGTCGGACGTTATGCCACTTTAAGCTTGTAGTTTGTTCACAAACTTTCTCTCATAGAAAATGCACTGTTTCAGCAAAAAGCAAATGTATGTAGCAAATATCTAAATTGAATTGGGTCTTTTTTCGAAGGTACCGTTGTGTATTTGAAATAGTGGTGCTACATTTCAAAGGGACGAATATGTTTCCCTGCTTGTTAGCCAGCCTCTTTAGAAACTTAAAACAGGAGAGAAAAAGGAAACTTTAATAGAGAAAGTCAACTGAAGTAAAACATGCAGCTATTGAAATATGTATAGATGTTCTTAAGTGTTCTTAAATTCATTGCCAATGCCAAGTAGTTTGATAAAATATCCTTTTTGCTATTCTGTACAATTGGAGCAATAGCACTTTGACTGAACTGTGAAAAAATTGATTTAATACTTTGATTTAAAGTAATTGTTCACCCAAAAGGAAAATTTGCTCTAATACCGTTCAAAGATATTTTGACAAATGTTTCAGTGTTTCTTTTTTGCCCGTATATGTCAAAAGATCGAGGAAAATTTGATTTCTCATGTCATGACCCCTTTAACTTGTTCATAGAGCTTAAAATTGAACATTTTATTTAATAATTCCCAGTCAGTAAAGACATCAGATCATTCTGGGCTCTGTATAACTGGAGCAGTAGCACTTATTCTCATCTTCGGCAGAGCTGTGAAACAATTCAGAGAATTGTAGTATAGCTACTTTAAGTAATTACCAAAGTCCTGATGTCATTGTAATGGTAATGTACAAGAAATACTGATATTTACGGTATAACATGTGAAATATACTTGTATGTATGATGAGGGTAGTGTCCATAAAACAGATTGGAGGAACAGGGTAGTGCTTTTGGTAGAGTTTGATGCAGTGTTTATGGATAAAGGACCACTACATGCATGTATTTGGGTCGACGCTTCATTTAACTTTGACTTCAAAATTGATAATGCTTTTTTAAATACTAGTAAGTAGTGTGTCAGATGCAGGGTAGATCTTACCCACAGCACCTTAAGTCTTCATATGAAAACCGTCTGTTTTTTGGGGGGGGGAAAGCCAAATGAGGGCATTTGCTAACATTTCAGCTCAGGCTTACTTGTTCTGTTCAGTTTAGGCTCCGATGTTTTTCACATATTATTGTACCAGTTGCATGTGACCAGCTAAATAGGACCTCTCAGCTTTGTGTGTGAGGCTTTTACCTTAAAAATATACCCAAAAAAACGAACAAAAAAAACGTGGATTTTAAGATCAGAAGATGAAAGTTTAAAAACAGCTAGTTATAATTCTTGTTTTAAAGGTGCACTCTGTAATATTGACTGCTAGCGGTCGAACTGGGTACTGGGTTGTTTCTCCCGCCCCGTCCTTCTCAGACTCCACGCTCACATGGGTTGCCAGATTGAGGACACGCAAGAAAAACGTGCATAATTGACAATAGGAAGCGACGAGCCTTACAGTATAAGTTGATCAGCTAATGTATATGTTTGCAATGTTTTTATTGCGAAGGCTTTTTAGGTCGGGTAGAATTTGCGATCTCGGACCCATTTTGTTTGCCGGCTTCCATCGCTGTGTTTTCCACCAACTGGCAACCCGGAGAGTCGAAATACTATTGGGTGAATTGGCAGTGGGCGGGATCACACAGACCAAAACAGAAACAGACATTCTGACACAGAACGCACATTTTAAAGTAGAATAACTGGCTGTAGGATTGTTTCTCAAAGAAACAAGTATTTGAACTTAGCATGTTTCCTACATCTCTGCGAACATTATGGTATTTTTATGCTTTAGTACAGTCAAAAGAATTACATAGAGCGCCTTTAACCTCTGTTTGTGATGTTTTGTTCAGTGGTGGCAATGTCATCCACTCCATTGTGTGCTCAGTTCTGACACTGTGATTAGAATCTTATTTTGTCTTTTGTGCTTCCTTCAAGTTTCTGTATTACTTGATATTTTGTGTTTACTTAGAAGGAGATCTGAAGTGCTGTGTGAGCATGAGATCATTCACATCCATCGGTATTTTATTGTGAGTGAGCATGCTATAATGCTTTATCCAGTGGCTTGTGCAATATGTGACAATACTTTCATGATGGGAGGAAAAGAAACGGTATACTGTACAGAAAACATTGGAAACTAGACATAATAGGGCTCGACCAAATTCACTTTTTCAGTTTTTCTTATTTTTTACTTTTCTAAATGATCTGCATTATAGATGTGATCTGAGACAGTGTTTCCTACAATGTATTTTTGTTGTCTCATTATTAGTCCCCAACTAATATTATGGATACCGAGCACAGTGTCCACAACACTGGTTCAAACCATTATTTTTAAAAGTTGACATAATTTTTGGACTGACTGAAAACATTAATAAGGATGATGCTAAAAATAAGTTAAGTATAGCATTATAGTTGCTTATCTACCAATACTTTCAATACTTATACAATAATAATGTCAGTTATGTCAATATTTTGTCAATATCAGGTTCAATTTCACAGTATACAGTATTGGTGGCCATTCAAATTCAGTCATAAGTGGCTTTTTTTGTTGTTTTTTTGCCAGTATCAGTTTGATTAGGTCATTCAGCCGTTGTTTCAGCAAAAAAATTGTATACCGATGCATCCCTAATATTAATACCATACAATTTTTATTTTTTTTTGGAATTAGGTTGGGCTCTAGAAGTGTAGGTATGCCATTAAAGATGACAATCAGAAGTAGAACAAAGTTAAAATGTTTAAAAAATGTTTTTTTTGGTTCTATTGTTTGATGTTTCTTGATAATAATGTGTATAATTTGAGCTGATATTTTAATGTTTTCTCTAGACTTATCTTAATGTTTGTGCCTTTCTCTCGGAACATTGTTGTCTGTATTACACGTGTGATACTGTGAGATTTGAAGTCTCGCGCTATCTTTGCTGCTGTACGTGATATTCTGAATAATAAATGTGACTAGAATTGATCATTAAAGACTTATTTGTTAATGCTATGTCTGTCATCCATCTCTTGTGGTAACTGAATGGTCACTCATTTGACGACACGCACTTTTTTACAGTTTTTTTATTCTTATGATGTTGTAGTTTTACATATGAATTTAAATTCATAACATCTCATCTTATTCACTACAATCAAAAGTCCACCTTTACATGTCTTCAAAAATATTTAATTCACTTCTTATTCATCACTGCAATACTGTGGATGAGCACTAGAGGGCATCCTCAATTTTACCATCTATGCAAAACTGATTTTAGGATCTCTGTGAAGAGCTTCTTGTTCTTGTGCAATTATGAAAAACCCTGAATTAGAAGTTAAAGGCCAGTAGGATCAAACTGGCTGCATCCTTAAACAGCAATGTATGAAATAGTTTTTTTATTCAACACACGCTCTTCTATCTCATGTGACATTTCAAAAAAAAAATTTTCAGTCCAACTTTGGATGTAGAGTACATTTACATTTTACATTTATTCATTTAGCTGACGCTTCTATCCAAAGCGACTTACAATTGCTATATATGTCAGAGGTCGCACGCCTCTGGAGCAACTAGGGGTTAAGTGTCTTGCTCAGGGACACATTGGTGTCTCACAGTGGATTCGAACCCGGGTCTCTCACACCAAAGGCATGTGTCTTATCCATTGCGCCACTACCACCCCTTTAGTAATCCTTTAGTAATCCCACAAGAGTAATCCTTGTGCATTCCAGAGGTGCGTTTCCCAAACCACAGTAAGATCCAACCACATAAGTTTGACACTGTTTGCGAATGTTCGTTGGAACTATAGTTTTGGGAAATGCCAAATCGTTCAACTATGTTGGTAACGACAGAAATTAGCTTTCCTGTAGCTCAGTGGTAAGAGCATTGCGTTAACAACGCAAGGTTGTGGGTTCGATCCCAGGGGATTGCACATACCTATGTATAAATGTATAGGATAACGCAATGTAAGTCGCTTTGGATAAAAGCGTCTGCCAAATGCGTAAATGTAAATGACTTAATGACCATAATTTGCTAACAATGGTTTCGGAAAACGCACCCCAAGACATTTGATAATGTTTCTGAACATGTTAAGTTCAGCGACTGGTAGCACCATTTTCTTTGCAAATTATCTGATGATATTTTTTCTTTGTAAATCATGAGAAGACGATAAATTGTTCTCCACCTACAGATCTCGAAGATCTATGTTATACTTCATTCGAGAAATCATGTTAAAACACTAGAACCCTGGAAGAACTTTTCTGTGTGTTATACATTGGACATTATGACTTGTTTTGTAAATTATGCCACCAATTCTACATTAAAGGGATACTCCACTTTTTTGGAAATAGGCTCATTTTACAACTCCCCCAGAGTTAAACAGTTGAGTTTTACCATTTTCGAATCCATTCAGCCGATCTCCGGGTCTGGAGGTCCCACTTTTAGCATAGCTTAGCATAGATCATTGAATCGGACAGGACCATTAGCATCTCTCTCAAAAAAATGACCAAAGAGTTTCGATATTTTTCCTATTTAAAACTTGACTCTTCTGTAGTTACATTGTGTACTAAGACCGACGGAAAATGAAAAGTTGCGATTTTCTAGGCTGATATGGCTAGGAACTATACTCTCATTCCTGCGTAATAATCAAGAAACTTTGCTGCCGTACCATGAGTCCAGCAGGCGTAATGATATGACGCAGCGCCTGAAAATAGTCCCCAGCTCAGTAACTTCCAACGTGACCGGGACTAAGTTTGTCTAACCTATTAGACCTATATTCAGGCGCTGCGTCATATCATTAGGCTACGTATCATTAAATATTCTCCTCCCATAGATTTTGCGTCTGAAAGCACAATTTACAAATGCATATGCAATAAGTTCAGCAGCAAAAATCACCCTGTCCACGCCTTTTCAGCACATATTTTTCACTGCGTGTCTTTAGTAAATCCTGACAGTCGTTTTTTTAAAGTCAAAAGAGGGTTTGCGCTGGTGCAAGCTGTTAGTAAATCTGGCCCTAAGTCTTCTGAAGCAATACGATAGCTTTCTGTGAGGCACAGAATGATTTCTGTCATGCCACGAGTCATTTTCATTGTATAAAAAAAGCTTGAACATCCTGCCAAACTTTTTATTTTGTGTTCAGCGGAAGAAGAAAAAAACGTGTGGGTTTGTAATGACGTGAGGGTGAGTAAATTACATTTTAATTTTGGTGCAAACTATTCCTCCAAGTAAGATGTTAGGGAAAATAAACCTCCAGAACCGAAACACACATGAACCAGATAGCGCATAGCCAAACGGCGAAGACCGCTCTGCTACATTAAACAAAGCTGTCATCTAGGAACAGAGACCAGAGAATGAAAAAAGAGTAAAGCTTGTAGTGTGGAGGTTTACTGGTACTACTTGAATTGAGAAGATGGTTCATATTAACATGAAGATCAAAGAATCGCTTGGTAGTGTTTTTGATTGGTTCGCTCTCATTGTTGTCTTTGAAGGACTTTAATGGCTGCAGCCTCTAAGGCTCGAACCGACGTCACTCACTACATTTAGTATGCTGAGGTCACGATCTCTCCAATTTACATTTTTTAGAAGGTTTTTGTCTGACGGAGGCCATTCATGACCATTTCATTCTTTGAAACAAAGCAAAACCAGTGTTACTCACGTATGCAGCAGACGCAACCTCGCCATCCGTTTTCAGGCCTTCCCGCTCTCTAACGTCTCTCCAGCGCTGGACATATTAACGCTGGTCCTAAAGCTCTTGTTTGATCATAATCCTTGTTTTTCTTTTTCCAGTGATATTCCTCTGAGCTTTTCTCTTTTGTAATGTCTCTCAGCCATCTCTCTTTCTACAGTCTTTCTTCAAATCTCACTCTCTCCTCCCCCATCCGGAGAGGACACACCCCCTACTGCTGATTGGCTACAAGTGTGTTGTGCTGCTCGGTCTGATCCACTTTCAATAGCTTTTCTCAGAAATCGTGTACTGCACCTTTAAAGGGTAACTAAACCCTAAACCAACTTTTTTTAGTTAATGATCTGTAAGAATGGGGCTTTATTAGTGCTGTTCATTGATTCAAGTAGTTTTTTTGACATTTGTGTTTAAAGTGTTTTAATTTTACAAAATATGGTGTAAAAACGTCTGAGTGCTGCCCTCTTCAGGTTGAACAGTGGCTACTGCAGTTGAATTTTCCTATTGGAAGTTGTGGTACCCTCTGACGTCAGAGAGTACCAGTTAACCACGCCCTTGCCTAAAGAGAGATACGTCACAGATACACGCCCCCTCTCCACTGGGCTCTGCTACTTTTCCAGCATTTTTCAAATATTGCCAGTGGGTGGAGTCAGGCTCTGACCAGGGGTTTAGTTACCCTTTAAAGAGATAGTTCACATAATAATGGAAATTCAATCTATTCATCATATAAAGTGGTCGAGTCTCTTCAGAAAATTTGGACTAAAATACATATTCATATTCAATCACTTTTTGAAGCGTCAAAGTGGTAGTCGCGTAGCTGTCAACTGAGGGACGGAAAGATTTTCATTTGTGTTCTGAAGATAAACGAAAGTCTTATGGATTTGGAATGACATGACAGTGAGTGACAGAATTTTCATTTTTGGGTGAACTAACCCTTTAAGGCCCATTTGTGAACCGATTTGCATTGTTTTTTCTTTCCTTAAAGATAGACTCACTCAATTTTTCCATGACTGAAATAAGGTTTTACCAAATACCAAATATGTTTAGAATCCTGTACACATACAAAATAAATGTTTTATGGCACATGTCTAGCCAAAAAAAAAAACACTTTCTTTATCTCAGTAATCCCTCTGTTATTATTAAATTAACCATGGCTGGCTGTGAATAAAAATGCACATTTCTACAATGACATTGTAACTGAAGACTATCTTGACGCTATTGTAAAGCCCGATATATTGGTCCAACGCCGGTTCGCCAATACATGGGGAAGGTATCACGTGTTCTGTCCTCACTCATGCAAAGTATTGGTTGGTTAAATTTGCAATACATTAATCATATGTATTTACTTGTTATTTCATCTGACTCCATAAATGAAAGGTTTTAATAATATCTGTGCCTATGGTTGACTATTCCTTTTAACCATTAAATGAACAATGTCAAAATCAGTTAGAATAATCACATGTAACAATTTAATATTTCAGATATCAGAGATCAATTCCACAATCAATTCAAATATCTAGAACATGGTTATACATTGGTTACACCAAATAATCTTACCCAGCTTGTACCTGAGATAGAGAGAGAGAGAGAAAGGGAAAGAGAGAGACAGAGAGAGAGAGAGAGAGAGAGGAAAGGGAGAGACCCCCTATTCAATTCATGTCCAGCAAAGAAGAGAGAGAGGGAGAACACCTTCCTTTATCCTCTTTGACCAGGTGACATGGGGGATGGGGGAGACCACCCTCAAACGGCTTCTATCCAACAAAAGGGGGGCGGCCTTATCTGGCCTTATCTCTGAACCAGTTTTCTCTAAACTTCTATAGACCTTATTTCCTTTTATTTTATCTATCTGGATATTAGATATCTGTACCACTCACTTTGAGACATTTCAAATGACACCAAAAAACATAACAGTCAATAATAAACATTCACATTAAACCATGTTCTTGTGTGAGTTCTTAGTTGTTTCTGAGAGGAAGTGAGGTTGTATGGGGAGGTCGAATGTTAATCAGCCAGACCAGGCCTCAACCAGTATTTTCAGTCTTACACTATTGTGTGATGTTACATACACACTAGAGGTGTGCTAAGCAAAAAAAAAATAAAAAAATTCATGACACCAATAACGATTATTTATTTTAATCTTCTGTTACTCTTTACTGTTTTACAAGTTTCACAAAGAAAACTATTTCTAGGTTCTTAAGCCTTCTGGCCTGGGGTCACATACCCCTCGTTGGGATTACAGCTGTTTTGGTAGCGGCCATTTCTACAAAAAGATAAATAAACTGACTGAGACGCCTCTACTTGTTTGAGTTGGCAAGTTTACAAGCCACATTATTAGGAGGAGAGAGAAATAGTGAATAAGCAGACTAATATTATTAGACTTGTTTGCCTAGCTAAATGTGTTATTCGGTCATGATATGCATCATAACATAACGAGGAGGACTAGAGAGTTTATGCATTTATTAATGTCTGGTGTGAATTCAGATGACATAGAGCATTGCATGATGTCATCTAAAATGTTTCATATTGTGATTCACACGCAGTGTGTATGTTGTTTTACAAGCCTAGAAGACTGGAGTAGGCGGTGGTGTTGCATCCTGTTCCATAGCGTTAGCTTTTTATAGAAACTCTGTTTTTAAGTGTATGCCAACAAATGAGCAGGCGAAGTATTTGGGAATAACAACATGACCACAGATGACTAAACTGTCATGTCTCTTTCTCTATAAATATATATTTTAAAACAATGTCATACAAACATGTTTGTGAGTCATGATTGGTTGGGCAACAGCCAGAATGTCAACGGTCTGTTTCTGCACTGATAATGAGATCATTGTTCTATCATTTGCTGTTGCAGTCAATCATTTATTGATTTCTTGCATAATTTTGGAATTTGATTTGAGGAACATCAAATTAAATAACAAATGATTAAATTGTGTAAGTGTGGATTTCATTATAAGAAAAACAGCTCATTGTGCTGACATATTTCCATTATAGACTGTGTGATATATAGTGTTAGTGTATATAGTGTTCAGAGGGATAGTTATTCCTGGATACTAGTACTCTTCACAGTGACAATTTATTGTATGCAAATATAGGCATATAGGTCTCCCTTTGTCAATTTATTATTGAGAGCCTAGAAAATATGGAAGCTAAAAGGATAGAAATTATTTTATCAGCTAATTAATTATGTTAAGTCTATTTCTCACCCTCAAGTCATTCCAAACCTGTGACTTTCTTTCTTCTATGGAACATAAAAGGAGATATTTTGAAGAACGATTGAACCAGACAGCATTGGAGCCCATTGTGTTTTATGTCATACCGTTCAGTTTTTATTTTCTGTGCTCTAATGTTTGAGCCAGAAAGCAAAAAGTCTGTATCAAAGTCTGGGCGAAAGAGGGAATTTGTGTAGGCCATACTGCTTATTCTTCAGAGTGAACTCCAGGTATTTTGATAGTACAATCATACTTGGAAAATAAAACCAATAAACAAGTTATTTATGTTGTAACTTGCACTTGATATAGAACAAGCTAATATAAAAATGTTTTTACTGAACGGTACTTCCCTCCCCGTCTCTCGCTCGCTCACACGCACCCCCCCCCCACACACATGACGTCAGTTCCCCTCAAGTTCACACAGGTGTCAGTAGTGTAACCACGTGTAATAATCACATTAACTATTAATGTTTGATGAACAAAAAGTGTCTAAATATTTTTTTTGTCTTAAGTTTGAACAACATATGGGTCATTCTATATTTAGGGGTACATTTCATGTCAGCCAAAAAGTCAGGAAATCAGTATTCTTTTTTGAGCAATAAACTAGGTGGTTAAATAATATATGTCCTTAATGTGCTAAATTAGTTATTTGGCAAGCTTAAGCTCTAATGATTTTTTTTTTATATGTTAATGAAAATTAACATTTGATTCATTATTTTGTCAACTGTGTTACGGACAAATGCTGTGTCAAATGAAACATGAATGAAGTAACACATGTTTGATAACACATTTGTTTGAAAGTTTTTTAGTCTATTCACTAGAGTTTTTGAGGTTATCTGTCTAACTGATTTGTAAATATGAATTGGGGGCTTCATAATGGTCGTTGTGGGATGATGTCATGAAGGATGAAACTTTTCTTCAACATAAATTCACAGTTTGCTGAATTTAGTATTATTCATCATCCTTACCCAAGATTTCCATTTCCAGAGATATCCCTATCTAGTTTTCTGACGGTTTAGTTCACATTTAAAAGATTTATGACATAAAAACCACACTTAACACAGTTGACAGAGAAAGTAACACAGTTGACAGAAGTAACACTGTTGACAGGACACATTAGAAGGAAAAGAGAAAACTTCCTTTAAGATGATAACTTTCTTTTTATTCAACAAATGTAGGTTTAAGTCAATCATGAGTAATTCTGAATGGTTTATAACCCTTGACAAATGTGAATATATTATGTTATGGATACTGAGTTCATAGAAAGTGTGGCCGTGATGAGATCAGTTAAGTTTATCCATTGTAATGCAAATCATGGTTTTAGGCAATTTGTAATTTTGTGTAATGTAAATGTAATTTCCATATAATGTAGTGTGAGCATAAATTGAAACTGAATTGTCAACATTGTCAGTTGATAGGTAACACAGTTGACGGGTAACACGGTTGACATTTCGGCCATTTTAGGGCCTTGTGCAAAATGCTGGCCTTGGACTAGTTAGTAGATGACCTTGATTAACTTATGTTTTTATATTCTTTCTCTACACATTTATAAATATAACATGTGACGCAAGTTCACCAGAACATGTTGATAACACAGTTGACGGTCAATGAATCTATTCTATGCGCAGACAATAATATAGATAATATATTGAAGAGGAGAAGTTATGAATTACCACACTGTCTTCACATTTCCCTCCAAAAAAGGAATTGCATCACAGTGATGTTGGACATGTGACTTTGGAACAAATCATTGCTGATTTATAGGGGGTTTTATAGGGAGTAACACAGTTGACACTGATTTCTCTGACATACACAAAATGGGTGATTTAATGTAGATGCATGAGCAAAATATTTTTTTAAACACCTTTCTCACAAGTTAATGATTATTTTGGACAATATTTATAAGAAATATATACAGAAACATGCATTCTAGAGCTAATTTGAAGAGCAAAACCTCATATTTACCAAATCGGACAGCACAAAAACAGCAACTTCCAGTATAGAATATGCTATTTTTGCAAGATAAAAGATGGGTATCTGTTGGATTTTTGTATTAAATGAATTAGAAATGTCCCTTGATATAAAAGTGATCATTGATTGAAGTGAAATGTT
Source organism: Leuciscus leuciscus (assembly GCF_965113295.1). NCBI lineage: Eukaryota > Metazoa > Chordata > Actinopteri > Cypriniformes > Leuciscidae > Leuciscus > Leuciscus leuciscus. The sequence goes on from NC_138741.1 coordinate 6,856,428, forward strand.
CATGATTTAAAAAAAAAATTATAATAGAGTCCATGGACCTGACATGTACCCCTAATTATAGAATGACTCATATATGGCATTCCTTAGTATTTCAATGGGTTAGCGTATTACAAACTTCTTCATTCTGTTGGATAACCTATGCTCTTTTTCTTTAAAATAAATTTCATTTGGATTGATATATTGCATGTAATGGAATGATATTTATACTTTTATGTGTCAAAATACTCTTTGGGGGGGGTAAACACAGTAAACCCACACTAACGGCATTTTCAAAGCGTGAGAGGTGGTGAAGGACCGAAGTGTCATTGCCCCTTGAAGAGCAAGTGTTATGGGAGTTGTAGTAACCGGTTTAGGTGTAATGTCTCTTATAACGTCCATATAGGTCTTTACAAAGATATTTTTATTCGTGACAAACCAGATTTGATTACATTTTACAGCTATAAAAAGCACAAGTTTCTAAAATGATTCGTTTAGCATTATCTCCTCAACTACACAATAGTAAAACACTACATTTCCCACAATTCTCAGTGTGACGTTTAGCAGTGTTGACATTGCGTACGTGTGAATCTGATACCTATATATGGAGTAGTCATGGCCAGGAATGGCTTGATCCTAACGGTATTCCTGGAGGTCCCCTTAAGCTTTTACACACTGACGGCCCAAATAAGAAGGTAATCACTGAATTACGAGTTGTAGCGCGTGAAAAGCGGCGCGTGAAGTTGAAAGGCAAGTTGACGCTGGACACTTGCGTTATGATGCCACGAGACAATATGACTTCCACTGTCCAGAAAATCGCCAAACAGGCCCTTACGACTTTCCGAAACCCCTCTATTGTCGGAGAACACAATAAAGTGTTCATGGAAAATCAGAGCAAGCTGAAAAACCTTTTAGCGGAGGTCAGAGCGGCCGATTTGAAGATTGTACCGCGGAGCGTCGAGAGCGCGTCGATAATGCCGCCTCAGCGTCTCGCGCCTCCCGTCACATACATGCACATCTACGAGACCGACGCCTTCAGCATGGGGGTGTTTTTATTAAAGACTGGTGCTTCTATACCCCTGCATGATCACCCGGGAATGTACGGCTTGCTGAAAGTGATCTACGGAAAGGTACGAATCAGCTGTTTCGACAGGCTGGATAAACCCAGAGAGGGAACCAGCGGTGTGCAGTTCAACCCTCCACTGATGCCCTTCCAGAGCAGCTCTTTACGGCCTTCAGTGCTGAGGTCTGTGGGGGAATACACGGAGGACAGCGGCCCGTGTGTGCTGTCGCCACAAAAGGACAATATCCACCAGATAGACGCTGTTGACGGACCCACCGCTTTCCTTGACATCTTAGCGCCGCCATATGAGCCGGACGAAGGGAGAGACTGCCACTATTATAAAGTTCTACATGCTCATTCAGAAACTGCAGATAGAAATAGTGAAGCCCAGGAACAGGGTGATCTGTGGCTTATGGAAATACCACAGCCTAGTGAATTCTGGTGTGGTGGAGAACCTTACCCAGGGCCTAAAGTGTCCCTCTGAAGCACTACTGGGTTCTGGTTGATTCTAGAGATTGTATGTTCTTGTACTTGAAGGGAGTGTTCACCTGAAAATGAACATTTTGTCATATACTTACACAGCCTTGTGTTCCAAACCTGCGAGTTTTGTTTTGAACACAAAAGATGATATTTTGAAAAATGTTGGTAACCAGACAATTGACGGTAGTCCATCAACTATCTGGTTTCCAACATTCTTCAAAATATCGTTGTTTGTGTTGAAGAAAGAAGCTCATACAGGTTTGGAACAACATGCCGGTGAGTAAACAATAACAACATTTTCTTTTCTTTTTTTGGGTGAACTGTCCCTTTAATACGTCAGAATGGGTACTTTATCAATAGTATGGTTATTTGAAACACCTGTGTCAATCCACAGCTGCTGTCTTTAGTTACCTTTTGGCTATTCTTTTTGTGCAGATTTATCTAAAGATCAATTCTCTGTTCTTTACTGGTCTGTTGCCTGGAGTCACTTTGTACAGTCAGCATGTGATAAATATTTAAATATTTGCAGCAGATGTGAGATTTGGTTTAACACAGGCTTCACAATAGTCGAACAGAGCAGGAATCTGATCATCTTGTTTCCGTTGCCGTATATTGTTTTAACGCATTATGCCATCAGAACTGCAATCTGGCTCAGAAATGTTTAGCAACACTCACTTGGCACTGGATACTATTTTGAACACTCTTGGTCATTATGACAGAAAAGCACTTAGCCAAGATGCAAGTTTAAAAAAAAGAATAATAATGAACAAATGAAACATTTAAAATATTATGAAGATTGTAACATTGATTTTACATAAGAAACTAAAGTTCTGTTTCTCCTCCAATAAACTTAAACTAATAAAATATGCAATGGTAACTGGTCTTGTTGATTATTTAATACATTTTAGATTATTTAGAATTTTTTTAGAAGCATGTTATAACCATCGTTTTTGAATTTATTCGGTCAAAAATGAATTTCATTTCAAAATAAATGTTTTCTATTTTAATATATTTTAAAATGTCATTTATTACTGTGATGCAAAGCTGATTTTTCAGCATTATCACTCCAGTCTTAAGTGTCACATGATCCTTCAGAAATCATTCTAATATGATTTGCTGCTCATGAAACATTTTTTTCTTATTATTAATGTTGGATCAATTTAATGCATCCTTGCTGAATAAAAGTATTAATTTCTTTAAAAAATCTCACTGGTAGTGTATATAGACTTATTTTACTAACATGCACTTTCATCTTTAATCGGACAGCCGCACACATTTGTTTCTCAATTGCGACCTCTAGTGGTCAAACCTTGCAATGCCATGCGGCACTTGTCACTCTCAATGGAAAGCTGATTCTCAAAAAATACAGACTGTGTTTATTACAATTTATTAAGACACATAACAGTAATAAAAAATACTCACTGTAAACACTATCTCAGAACAACTGCATTTTGAACCACATGAAATATTCTGTGATAAGGACGTTGTCTATCTAGCCTACCACAAACCACATTCAACACTTAATTCATAAGCTGCCTTCGTATCTCTGTGCGCACACAAACAGAGCGATAGTTCCAGGTTTAATTGGGGCAATGACTAACCCAGCAGTCAGAGCTTGTTGTACAGTTAGTTCACATCGCTGTAGCATCAGCGCTCGAGCTGTGAGGGGGCGCTGACACCTTTTTATCTCTCTGTCTCTGGTGGATTTTTGTGTGCCTCCTTCGCTCGTCACTCCTCGCGAACCTTCTGCCACAGAAGTCACAGGAGAAGGGCTTCTCGCCCGTGTGTGTGCGTATGTGAGTCGTGAGGTGGTCGCTCCGGCTGAAGCTGCGCATGCAGATGCGGCACTGAAACGGCTTGTGTCCGGTGTGGATGCGGACGTGACGCGTGAGCTCATCCGAGCGCGAGAACCTCCGGTCGCATCCCTCCGCCGGACAGGGATACGGGCGCTCGTGGACCGGCGTCTTGCACGGTCGGTTCGGGTATTTCCGTGGCCGCAATATTGGCCTGAGTGGGACGGTTTGCGGATTGGTGCCGTGACCCTCTACAGGCGGCCTTGACCCGTCAACCGGACACGCCAGAGTAAAGTTCCTAATGGTGTTCAAGGGAGTCAGAGGTGGTGGGACTCTAATAGACTCCAAAGAGCACGAAAATGGCTTAATGTCCTGAAATGCAGCCATGTTGTCCCTTTGGCTATTGCTGGTCTGATAGAAACCTCCATAATCGGGAATGATGGAGAAAAGCGCCCCGTCTATGGTTGACTTTGGGGCTGAGTATGACGGAGTGGCGTATGTGATGGGGCACGTGGTGGTCGATAGGTAGGCCGAGGGGTCCTGGTATCCATCGGCACTACAGGTGTAGGGGGGCGGGCCGGTGTATATATGCTCCATGTTGGCAAGAGTTTGGCCTATTTTGGAGCAGTCTGGAGTGGGACCTGCGGGAGAGCCCGTGGAGAATGATCCCGAGGAAGGTGGCCTATCTTGTACTCCTGCACTGACAAAGTTGATTAATCCTTCTTGGATCCAACTTCCTTGTGCGTCAATGGATATCTTTCCTGTGTAGGCGACAGGAGAAAACTTGCTCGGGTCTGTCAGATCAAGGCCCCGTTTCTCAACGCCGAAGCAGTCTGTGCTCAAGCAACCTGGAGAAGTCAAAGCAAAACATTTAGATTGAGCAATTCCTTCTTATTGCGTTATATGTGCAGCCTATTTCCAGCCAATCGTGTTTCCACCAAGTGGGATCTACTCCAGAAATATTCAGTTAGCTATTTGTTTTTAAAAGATTGTTGGTATGTAGGCGAAGTATATGCGGGTATTTCTCTGTATTCTGATTGGACAGATTGCAGTAAATATACTAAATATAGCCTAGTTGCAATACTAAAGAAAAAGTTAACTTAAGGTAGACTTCATTTAGTTATTCACTTCTAACCCATTTTTTGAAAGTACACTTTAAAGAATACGTTCAATAAATATACCAGTAATAATTTTAATACTGCAAGTATACTTATATGTTTCCTTTAAGTGAACTTAATACATTTTTTCTTGATAGACTTTTTTTAAATTAACAGGCCTATTATAAGGGTTTTTTCTCCAGTGTTTCTGAGCTAATTTTTGAAAGTCAGTTTATGTTATTGAACATTTCCGTTCACTTTTTGTGACAACATGACCCGACATAAACAGACTGTTATAGGCTTTTCATCGCAATATAAACAGTAAAAAATAAACAAGCAATTAATAAAAGTAAAAGATGCATAAGATCGAACTATTGATTTGGACAACAAATTGTAGTCAATAATAAATTGTATACATTTTAGTGCTGTCAAATCATCAAAATAAGTTAAGCAATTTTCAACTTTTTTTCACTCATTTTAACGTATTTAAGTTGAAATTGCTTAAAGTTGATTGTACTTAAAATTTACAGCAACTTTTGTATAGTGATATATGTATAAATATATACATGTATACAGTATACACACTAACACACACACAAATATATATAATATAAACATAATATGTAAACAAAAATGTTTATGTTAGATGCGATTATTCACGATTAATTGTTTTGACAGCATAATAAATGTACAAAATATAAGTAAAACATTTCATGCAAGGCAAGAGTAGCCTAAATGAAGGTTGAACTGTTGAACTTATATTTTGTAAATGTATTTTACTTATATTTTGTAAATGTATACCAAGAATAATAACCCTAAGTTTTCAACAAGTTGTTTGAATTTAACTTACAAAGCACTGCTAAATCAAACAAGAATTTTCTCAAAAAAAAAAAAAAAAAAAAAAAAAAAAAAAGAAATATATATGTTATTGAGCAACAGCGTATTCATTTTAATATGTCAGCATCTCTACAGTATTCTTACCTCCCGACGCCTCACTGAACTGCTCAGAACAAACATCAGAGAATCCCATCGGCACTGATGAGGGAATCTCATCCAGAGAGTAGATGTGTGAAGGCAGACAGCGCATTAAATCATGTAGCGACGCGTTAATTTGATCTCTGCTAGCTGTCGCTGTCATTTTGATCCTCGGTGTTGTTTAAAAAATAAATAAAAATGAAAATAAAAAAGCAGGTTGAATTTTATTAAGTTGTTCTCAGAGCGTTTTTGATCTAGTTGGTGTGTTATGAACCTGCTCGCTTCATCATAAACGCTCGCATCGGGTTTGAACTCATCAGCTCCCTTCATATATGCCGCGACAATAAGTGAAACTTTATCTCGTAGAATGCATTTATGAAGAGCCTGTCAATGTCCAGTGACGTCACTGACCATAAAAGGACAGAAAAACGGGTTGGGCTTCTTCTTCCTTTTTTTTTTTTTTCTGCTTTTGGCCATGTGATGACACGACCTCTCTTTTTAGACATAATATCTCTGAATAGGACATTACTATTATTTTCTTAAAAAAAAAAAAAATGGGATTGAAATGTTCTGGATATGTTGATGATATATTGAATATATATTTGTGGTCTGTGGGAATAATTAGATGTTTTTTTGTTAACTTTTGGTGTATGTTATCAGGAATTCCGGTTACGCGCATCCCATAAATGGTTATCATCCGGTAATCTCAAACACGCCCCTTTTGCCTTATATGGGACGCATCCGGGAAACTCGACACGGAAAATAACGAGCCGCGCCGAGCGAACGTCCCACGGAGGAACCGCACTAAACCGAGATCAGGAAAGTGATATTTGAATATGTTGGAAAGTTATTCTAGTCTCTAGAGTGTTAAGGAAACATATGTACTAATATACAGAACGTTTTTTCCTCTACAACAAGTCAAGACTATTGTGATTAAACATCTTTATAAGTGAAAAATAGACTTAGGGATGTTTTCAGCCTTGCAAACAATTTTAATATTTAACTATATTTTCGTCTTTAACAGCATTTTGAAGGATTTCAAAAACTCTCAATCTCATTGCAAGCACTGTTAGTTTACATTTGGTCTCCAAATGTCACTTTATATATATATATATATATATATATATATATATATATATATATATATATATATATATGTAGATAGATATAGCATAGAATATATTTATAAAATGACCCTACACTATAAAAAATTATATGATCAATAAGTTATGACATTGACAACATATGTTTTTACTTTGCTTTAAAGTTAAGCGCATCAAAGTTAAGCAATTTTCAACTTTTTATACAAGATTCCACTCATTTTTAAAGTCAGTTTAATGCTTAAACGTCCAAGTTGATTGTACTTAAAATTTTAAGGCAGCAACTTTTTTTTTTTTTGTGAAGATCTTATTCTTTCTGTTCTCCCTTAGTATGACGGACACATGCAAGGCCATCCTCGGCTCTTCATCATCCCTCTCGTCACTTTTTGTTTTCCTGCCACCATGTTCTATTTTGATCCGTGGCAGCATGAGCAACAGAGCGTTTGCTGTATGCGCGACTGAGGCCTAATTCATAGCCACCCACACTATGGAACAGCCCCTTCTCCGCGGAGTCCTAGCGCAAGTGAAGCCTCTCTGAATAGATCTGCATCTGCTTCTGTTCCCATTCACACTCGCCCACAGGCACAGGCTCTGCATGCTGACGGAGCTTCTGTGCATCCAGTATATCAGTTAGTGCAAACCCAGCTCTCAGGATCTTATTTAGCGGATCATACTCAGATTTAATATGAAAAGATTAAGCCGTATTCATCTATACTGATGTCTGGCAAAACCGTGCTTCCTAACGGAATCATAACATGTTGATGATTTATTTATTGCCTGAACATTTGGAAACATCACGCAAAAGTGAATTAAACTGTTCAGATCAATACATAATTTATCACTAGAAGACTGAAATAATCATAACACATTCAATTAAATCTGGAGTATTTTATTTATGTAACTCAGGAACTTTGTCTGACTATCTATCCACTTTTTTTGTGCCAAAAGGTTCATTTATTTATTTAAATGTAATTTTAGGTGCAGTTTTGGCTATTTTCATATATTAAATATAATGGATGCATTTTTAGGTGTTTTTTTTCTCTCTCGTTCCTTCGCTTGTTTACATATTTCATTTTAAGTTTCGGTTTTAGGTGTTTTTTTTTTCACTCGTTCCCACGCTTGTTCATTTATTTATTTAATTAATTTCATTTCATTTTTAACCTCAGGAACTTTTTGTGCCAAAAAAAGTCAAATGTATGTTTGTTTGTGTGTGTGTGTATTTGTTAGTCTCAGGAACGTTTTGTACCAAAAGGTTCATTGTACTTATTTAAACCCTTTTTTGGCATGAACAGTTCTTTGGAGTCGAGTAAAGAACCCTAACAAACCTCGTATTTAAGAGTTTTTATACCTGGAGTTGGACTAACTACTACTAAAGCCGGTCATTCTGTCGTTGCGTGTAATGACGTCTCATTAATGAGAATTCAGGTCCTCGGTATTAAACACACACTTCCCTTCCTGTCATCTCTGATGTGGTGTTTGATAGCTCTGCAACATCCTCCAGCAGTTCGTCCGAGTGATTCTTAACAGCTTGCTATCATTCAGAGAATCAGATGTTTGCCGTCTGCGAAAACCTGTTCAAAATCTGTTGCCTTCTTGTTAAAAATTTCATTGAATTGGGTATAACTGAAGTGCCCTGTGTTGGACGGCTCGGTCTGTTATTATGATCTGTGAGTTCAGGTGTCTTGTTAAATGAATAGCATGTTTCTCACAAAAGCCGAACATCTATTCATTCTCAAAATTGTTGGGGGCAGCGCAAATGTTTGCTTCCTTTGTCTTACGCCTACAGACACAAAAATTTCTTTGCTATTGTGTCAGTGCTGCTATTCACCAGGAAAAGTTAATTGCAGCTGTGAAAGACAGAATACTTATATAACTCACAAGACAACCAGTTATAGCAGAAATATGACCAAAAATGATAGCGAAAATATTAAAAATGACTGGTAATAGAAAATTGATCATTATATATATTAAAAAATATATTTTTTAAATAAAGTGTATTCTTCATAGCAGATGGTAGATTATTTCGGCGGGTTGTTTGGTACCCCCCGTCCTAACAGCCCCCTCCCTTTGTGCCCCTCTTATGCCCTGTATGCCTCGCTCGCCCACGCAGCGCCATGTTGGGACGGGTTCACAGCCCATTTTGTTTGCGTTGGCTTTGGTGTTGCGTGGGGGTTTGGTGACCCCTGCACACGACGATTAATCAAACGTCACTCTCTGATTTCTCCAAAACTCATTATTCTTTTTTTTTTTATAACACAACACGCCTCTGTTAAATGCAGCTTTTTGATAAATCACCCCTTTAGGCCTGTACACACTTCCATCTGAATCTTTTTACTCGTGTAATTTAGTCAAAGAAATTCATTCATCAAGTTTCGATAACTGCTCATTTACATTGTCAGTTGTTTTATTCACAAAGAAACAGAATAATAACCAAATTATTTATTGCAATATATGCAATAACTATCATCACTAGAAATAGTAATATAGAGGTACAAGTTTTCAAATTTGAAATTAAACTTAAGTTTATGAATAATCACAGAATGAATATAAAAAGTGTGGGGTTGGTAAGGATTTATAGTAAAAAATAATATTGCGAAAAATTATATAAAAAAAAAAAAATTTCCATTTGAACTATTTAACATGAATTTATTCATGTGATAGCAAAGCTGAAAAATCCTTCAGAAATGATTTTAATATGCTGATTTGGTGCTCAAGAAATATTTCTTGAAAATGGTTGCGCTACTTAATATTTTTTTGTGTCATACAAATGTGGAATTCAATTTTTTTCGGTATTCTTTGATGAATTAAAAGAGCAAAAGAACAACATTTATTTGAAATCAAAATATTTTGTAATAAATAAAGTCTTTACCGTCACTTTTGATCAATTGAATGCATTCTGGCTGAATACAAGTATTAATTTCCTTAAAATAAAATCTTACTGACCCCCAAACATTTGAACAGTAGGTCTATATCTTTTTACAAATGTGATGAAATCTAAATATTTAATCATAATTTTTCAACTCTTTTCACACTCATGCATTCCTCTAAAACACTGCAATTGTAAAGTTTTACACTCACCATTCTTGATGGCTGCATTCTGCCGAAGACGTGTTTGATTTTCATGGCCAGAAATATCGACGTAGATCTTTTCTCTCGTCCAGGTCCTCCACGGCTTTCTTCTGCTGTTTGTACCCAAACATTACCAACACTGATCAGATATGGTCCTCTACATCTCTTCATTTGCTTTTCTATTCATTCAGAAACCCTGGACAATGCACTTGTTCCCACCTCCAAACACCCTCACAAACTGGAGCTGGTATGGTAATGAGTGGGATTTGGGGAGGCCGGCAGATTGGCCCACAGAGCGTCTCTTTGAGTAGGTGTGAGGGTTGTGGTTTAAGCATGTTACTCTAAAGGCGTGGCTTCCCGAACAGCTGACCCTCTAGTGATGAGGGTCCAACTCGGATAACGGCAACACTGTCTTACGTTTCAGTTTTGATCACTTTTTGAGACTTTTTGATGTAGTAATGTGTAGCGTCCTCCAGTGTTGGGGTAACGCATTACAAGTAATCAGATTACTTTTAAAGTAACATATTACGGTTACACTTTATTTTAAGGTGTTCGTGTTACAGTGTAATTATACATTTGAGTCCTGAGTAATACAAATTAAACACATACTATAGAGTTAGGGTTTGGTTTAGGTTAGTTGCAACAAAAAAAATATATTTTACGGATGTACTTTTTACTTGTTGCTCAAGTAAAGACTTGTTGTGGGTATAAGAAAAGTGCATTATAAATAAAATGTATTATTATTATGTAATTATGCCGTTTATAGTAATTACTGTAGTAACTACATGTTACGTGTAACAAGGACACTGTAAAATAAAGTGTTACTCATATTACTTTTAAATTTACGACTAAATATCTGATCTAATAAGTAAAGCAAGTTACTTTGCTTTCTCATTTATTGACTGACTTCAGCCTGAGGCTTATACATTTCACAATGAATAAGCCCAGGTGAGAAAAAGTAACACAAAAGTAACGTAACGCATTACTTTCTATAATAAGTGCAACACATTACTTTTAAAAGTAACTTTCCCCAACGCTGGCCACCTCTATGATCAGACACCTGACTGGAGAGCTTTGAAGACCTCTGTCTAACCAACGTCCCTTTCAAGTAAAGTCTGTTAAAGTCAGTAACATGAACTGGCCCATAAATGCTGATTCGTTTTCTTAAATAGCGTTAAAAAAGCTTCTTTTTCAGGCTAGACGAGCCAATGCGCATGTGCAGTCCTAAACGCGCGCGGGGGAGGTCATCACACCAAACAGGTAATCTCAGCCTCGTTATGCTTATAATTGTGCTAATATAAACTATATGTCAAACTTTCTGGGAAAATGTTTTTAGATGAAAACCGAAAGAGTTGTCGGAAGCTTAGTGGTGATGACGTTGAAGTCGTGTGACCGTGGTGTATCGTTTATAGCCTACCTTTAGCTTTTTACTTCCTATCGACTGCATTTAGGCTTCAACATTCACAAAAGTTGTGTTCATCTGTGAACATTATCTTGATGGACAAAACGTATAACTTACGTAAACATGTTTTTGTTTTGCTTTGCGATAACCTAAAAGCCTATGGAAAAATTGTATCGAGGGAACCAGTGTGATGCTAAGTGCCGAATGCCTATTGGCCCAAAACGTGATATCATACCTGACTTTATCATTCAGCGATTGGCTCTTTTATTTAGAAGGCGGGACTTATTCCGCCATATTGCGCGTTGCACTTTCTCCCATTCATAAGTAATATGAGTGCAGTCTTTCTATATCTATATCTATAAATATATATATATATATAATATATATAACTCTTTCAAATCCATTGGACATCCTAAATAGTCTAGGGGATGGTTAGATTTTTAAGAATTGATTATTTAAAAAAGCTCCAATTTATTCTAATTCAAAATGTAATAAGATGTTATCCTTACTTGATTTACATACCTCCATTGTTATGAATGGAAGCTCATTCTCAGTTATCAAGCTATTTGATAGCAGGAAGTGCAATTTATTTAGGTATAACATTGCCAGGGCAGAGCATTACACAAATAGCCTCACTGCAGGCTGGTCATTAAGATTTTGGCTGATGTTTCAGAATCGCCGTCCAGCAAAAGCACAAAGCTTTGCCCGCATGCACATACAGCTCAAGATGATACAGCAACTAAATTACTGTTTAATCCAATGCCGGAGAACAAGCCACAGTCTGTAATTAACAATTAGGAAATGAAGCCGTATGTATATTATTGTCTCTTATTAAACTATACCAGAATCATTAGTTGTTTATGAGTGTGCAATAGTGTTAAGCTGTATAAAGTGTTGCACAGATGCTCAACATACAGTAAAATACTTTAGTTCAAATTTATATTAGTCTATTTAAATGTTTAATTAGGAAAATGTGATTATGCAGGTAGTTAGAACATGTTTATTTAAAATATTAGAACTTGGCATAAGATCTCGAGGCCTTACAACAGTTTTGTCATTTAAAAAAACCTAAATTAAATACAGAAACAAAGTCACAGGTGCTGTAACACAGTATGTTATTTAATTAATATTTATTCATTCATCATTCATCTCTCGGTGTAGTATTTTTATACTATTGTATTTTTTATTATATTTGAATTAGCATTTATTTCAATACTTTCAGTTGTTATATATTGGACATCCAATATATATAACAATATCAATAATAATATAATAATAATATATTTTTTTTAATTATTAAATAAACACATAATAATATCCATAACAATAATCCTATATATATATATATATATATATATATATATATATATATATATATATATATGTATTAAAGTTTTAGAATTTTTTTTTTTATATAGCTTTAATTTATATTAATATTAGTTTTAGTATTTTACAACTTAAAGTATATTTCAGTAAGTTACCAAGACACATTTTTTTTTGGTATTTTAATATTGAAGTATTTTAAATTAATTTAATATACATTTTAAATATTTAATATTTTTTATTAATATAATTATTCATTAAATGCAATTTTACAGTTATATCTGATTAACTGACGAGTATTTTCAAGAACTTCTAAGCAGATATATAGCATGCAATAATAACCCACGCCAAGTATTCCTGGATAAGAAGCTCCAGTTGTGTTTTTTCACAGGGATCAGTGAACCCCCATCACGCAAAATTCCCCGTGCGTAGGAGGAAAGAGCAGGAAGATGGATGACCAAGCCCCTATAGTTTGATGGTATTGCCCATGTCATCACCAAGAAACAAAGACAGAAAGCAGCAGCAGGGAGAGGATGGGGAGCGTGGATCATTAGATGGGAAATCAACATGGTCCAGCTGAAATACCACTATCGCTCTCATTTTCCATGACTTTATGTGCTTCATCTGTGTGAAGGTGGTGTGTATTTGAGTATTATAACAAATGACGGCACTTGAGCTGATTTGATGTAATAATTGTTCATGTTATGTCTTATTTCATCTGTTCTGCCAGCAGATATTGCACAGATGACTCTTTGAATGGTTAAAGACAAAACATCCACCCCCAATGTGCACATGCTGGAGTACACCAGCCTACAGATCCAATAAAACATCCAGATCAACCTATCACAATGTGTTACACTGAATTACAGAATCAATGATATCAGATAAAAAGAGACTAAACAGAAAATAGGCTTACACTTTATTTTAAGTTGACAGTTACATTGTACCGACTCCAGATAAGTACTGAGTAATATTAAGTAACTACATGTTCTTACTGTAGAGTTACGGTTAGGATTTGGTTTAGGGTTAGCTACTTGTAATTTTGCATAATATACAGTTAAGCACATGTAGTAACGTGTAACTACATCACATTAAAGGGTTAGTTCACCGGCACCCAAAAGTAAAATCCCATAATTTACTCTCCCTCAAGCCATCCTAGGTGTATATGACTTTCTTCTTTCAGTCAAACACAATCAGAGTTATACTAAAAAATATCCTGGCTCTTCCCAGCTTTATAATGGGAGTGAATGGTACCTTAGATTTTGAAGCCCAAAAAAACAAAAAGTGTATCCATCCATCATAAAAAGTCATTCATACGGCTCTAGGGGGTTAATAAAGACCTTTTGAAGTGAAGCGATGTGTTTTTGTAAGAAAAATATCTATTTATAACACATTTTTATGTAATATTATATTATAATATAATATTTATGACTTTATTAACCATAATCACTGGCTTCTGATAATGGCCGTACGTGAGTCGAGTTCCGGCGGACCTCTGACCTTTAAATTAAAGTGCTACCGAAAATAGACCCCCGGAACAGTTAAATGATTAAACTATATTACTCCAAAGTAATTATTATTGTCTCTAGCCATAAACGTTACATTATTTCAGCCTTGTTACAGTGTGTTTGGAATGAATTCTGAATAGATCAAAATTTAGTGCCAAGAAAAACTGATCACTGCATTTTCACCCAAGTTTAAAATACTGAGCTTTTGTGCATCAGACCGCTTGCATAAAATGCATAAATATTAGTTTTCACTTTATGTCTCCCAATAATGTCTTAATAAGAAGATATTTAATGCTTTGTTTTATGATCAAAATTCTTAATTGTGGACAGCAAAACATAATGCAATGATTGAGAGATGTACAAATAAACAATTTTAAAAGCCTGTTGTATCATTTGATACGTTTTAACATGATAAAAAATTTTAAAATCAGGTTAACCTTAGTTGATTCATTCCAGTATATGTTTATCTTGAAATATTAATAACAATTTAAAATGTATTCTTACATTACTAAGTAAAAAAAACATTAAAGTTTTCACAGCAAAATGTAATGTTTGAATGTCTCTAACATGCAAATTGGCTGATGACAACACAATATTTAAAAACAAAAATGTAAAAAATTACTATTTTGTACTTACTATTGCACAGACAAGGCTTAAAGGGTTAGTTCACCCAAAAATGAAAATTCTGTCAGTAATTACTCACCCTCATGTTGTTCCAACCCCGTAAGACCTTCGTTCATCTTCGGAACACAAATTAAGATATTTTTGATTAAATCGGAGAGCTGGATCACTTCTCCATAGGCTTCTATGACACTATAACTTGCTATTAAAAAACTATTTATTTCCTTCTCTCTGGGCCTCGAGTTTTTTCACATAGTGTAACTGCGTAGCGCTTCTGTGTTGTACGTTACACACATGACCAGCGTCGGCCAATAGTGAGCCTATGTGTGACGTACAACACAGACGCGCTGTGCTAAAACACTACGTGAACTAACTCGAGGCCCAGAGAGAAGGAAGTAAATAGTGGAATAAAGTCGTTATTTTTGTGTTTTTTTGCGCACAAAAAGTATTCTCGTCGCTTTATAAACTTAAGATTGAGCCACTGGAGTCACTTGGACTATATTAACGATCTCTTTAATGCATTTTCTGGGCCAGCAAGTTATAGTGTCTTAGAAGCCTATGGAGGCGTGATCCAGCTCTCAGATTTAATCAAAAATATCTTAATTTGTGTTCCGAAGATGAACGAAGGTCTTACGGGGTTGGAACAACATGAGGGTGAGTAATTACTGACAGAATATTCATTTTTGGGTGAACTAACCCTTTAAGTCTAGTCCCAGACTAAAATGAATGTTCTAGCGGTTTTAACTGAAAGCAACTTGCACTAATATATCTTAAAACATGTCAGTGTCATTGTTTTGTCTCAAGATGCAGAAATGTTTTTTTTCTAAGACACGTTTATAAACGCTACTTAAATGTCCTAACTGAACTAAGGCCTAACCCTGGCTTAATCTAAACCCTGTCTGTGTGTGAAACTGTGCCATATATAGATGTATCAGATGTGATTGAGACGTTGAGTACAGTAGCATCTGTGATTTTTCCTGTTAATTATGTCGTGAGAACGATCCATTTATAGCCGACATGTGACGCAAAGCCTTGTAATGCACTGCTGCTCATCTACAAACCAAGCATTCCACGATATTTACGCACGCAATAGTATTTTCTCCTTAGTTTGTCTGATATAAGTGATGCGCCGGTGTTGTCCAGGAGATGGCGTCATACACTGCGGAGTCCGGCTTCCGTTCTGACGTCACTGCCATAGACCGTAAAGGTCACCACAAACAAGCACGCGCGTGGAGTTGCGCAAGGTGTCAGTCCACTCACCGCTGCAGTTTCTGTGGCGAGAAATTAAGGAATTAAACATAGTTAAATCTGTCAAACCAGGGGATGAAACAGAAATGGAAGTAATGGACGGCCCTCTAAATCGTGTAAGTGATATGTATCACTGTATAACTCTATACAATGTTCTGGCAACTTGTGGTAACTGGAGTTAATAAAGATAAAATACAAAAACAAAACAAAAAACCCGAAAGTTTTCCAGTTGGGGCTTGACGTGTTAAGTTTTAAATACGCACAATATGTCCCACTTCAAGCCTTTAATGTGATTAACAAGTGTTCATTTATAAGAGCCTTATGCCAATAGCTTATTTAGACCTAGTAAATAAAATAAATAAATAAATAAAATAAAAAAGCTAAATATTGTGGCGATTGTTCAATATTCCCAAAATCATGTTCTTCTAAGAGTTATGAAATGTTTTGACTGACACGTGGTATAGTTTTGATTCCATATATAGTCACTGTTTTAAAACTCAAGCATCAACACTTTTGATATTGAACACTTTTACAACAATGTAAAACATTTAACCCTTGTGCTGTTTTGAAAACCTGTAACACACTTTGTGTTCCCAGTCAAAAATAACCAGCCTTTTAAAATTAGCTTGTAAATCACTTGTTATAATAGGCTATATATATATATATATATATATTCACTGTTGTGTGTTAAGGAGGCCAACAACCAACAAATGCCTTCAAGCACACTTTACTGATACTCAGGTTCATACACACACACACACACACACATCACATGACTCCTGAGAATACACCACATTCACCAAATCTTGCTTTCAATCTTTTCCCACCGCAATAGCAGCAAAAGTGTTTTGCAATACATGAACACCATAAGTACATTGTACCTAACTTTTTATTTATTTATGCAAGTACATAATAGTTAATGACACCTAATATAAAGTGGGACATACTTGTTTAAATCCTGTAACCCTCTTTTCCCCAGAAAACATGGCAGTTGTCTTTACTACAGGCCCGTCATTACGGCCGAAAGGCAGATCAGTTGGTGGCGAAAGAGAAGTATGAAGAGGCGATTTCATGCCATATTGAAGCAGCAGGTAAAGTAATGAAGTTCTCCAGATAATCCACACATGAAGAACTGGCAAGGTTACAGGAAGATAAATGAAAGAGTAAACTAACTCTTGTCTCTCTCTCTGCTCAGAGCTGTTGAACGAGGCCTTCTCAACGACACACACTGAACAGGTAAGACGAGGTTTATGACAAGTGTGACTCCATTCCAACCGTCAGCCTTTGCGTAGTAGACCTACGTATTAAGTGTCTTTGACAGTTACTTGTCCTGTCTTTCACTTTTTAAATGGATTTTATAATGTTCAAACATAGTTTATGAGGCATGGTGATAGTTGAGCATATCACAAAAATCTCAAACTTTTCTTTTGTAAATATGTGTAACTTGTAGGCTGAAATGAATTTATGTTTATGTCCGCAACACTGCTTTAAACTCCCATATTTAATATAAAGGCAACGTTTCGACCCTGCTGGGTCTTCTTCAGGCAAATGGTGGACACATTTGATGAAGGGATATATATAGGCCTTACAATCAACCATGTGATTTCAATTAGTTTGATTAGGTCTAAAAAAGCCTAATAGCAAAATATGTGTAACTTATAGACTGACCCACGTGGAATCTGGACCAACTTTAGGGCAAAATATACAGATGGTCTCAGATTCCACGTCGGCATATTTATAGTTATTAGTAAAGATTCACATTACTGTCAATTAGTTTTATTTTTTTGTTTTTTAATGAAGTTTCACCCAGGCTCCATTTATTTGATAAAAAATACCGTTTTATTGTTAGATTATTAATGATTGAATGATATTGTGAAATTTATTTGATGAATTTTCAGCATCATTACTCCAGTCTTCAGTGTCACATGATCCTTCAGAAATCATTCTAATATGCTGATTTTATACTTTTCCAACAAATTATTCAATATTGTTTGTAGAACCTGTGATACATTTCTTCAGGATTCTGAGTAGATTTTTTTTTTTTTAACAATGTAATCTTTGGATCAGAGTAATACCTCTTTACTGAATAAAAGTAAGTTCTTGAAAAATGTTTTTTTTTTTTTATATATATAATTTTTTTTAATCAACTTCCTGGTACAAATATTGTACCTAAAGTTGAAGGTGTAAATGTTGTTTTGAAGTGCTGCAACAGTGACAATCCACATCATAACCAAAATGTTACTTTTTATTAGTGCTTTAAAGGGATACTCCACTTTTTTTGGAAATAGGCTCATTTTACAACTCCCCCAGAGTTAAACAGTTTAGTTTTACCGTTTTCGAATCCATTCAGCCGATCTTCGGGTCTGGCGGTACAACTTTTAGCATAGCTTAGCATAATGAATTGAACCGGACAAGACCATTAGCATCTCTATCAAAAAAATTAACGATATTTCGATATTTTTCCTACTTAAAACTTGACTCTTCTGTAGTTACATCGTGTACTAAGACAGGCGGAAAATGAAAAGTTGCGATTTTCTAGGCTGATATGGCTAGGAACTATACTCTCATTCCTGCGTAATAATCAAGAAACTTTGCTGCCGTACCATGAGTCCAGCAGGATTAATGATATGACGCAGCGCCTGAAAATAGTCCCCAGCTCGGTAGCCTATTATCAGGCGGCATGCGCTGCGTCATATCATTTTTGAGAGAGATGCTAATGGTCTTGTCCGGTTCAATTCATTATGCTAAGCTATGCTAAAAGTGGTACCCCCAGACCCGAAGATCGGCTGAATGGATTCGAAAACGGTAAAACTCAACTGTTTAACTCTGGGGGAGTTGTAAAATGAGCCTATTTCCAAAAAAAGTGGAGTATCCCTTTAAGATTAATCTGCTTCATTTTGTTATTCAATAACACTTATTAAGTTGTTATAACACCGCAACCATAGTAGTTCTATTCAACCACTTGCAATTGTACTGTTCAGTGTCTTTATTATGTTGCAATTGTTTACGATATGTTTATGATATGTATCATAATTTTTAACAGGTTTGATCACATCAACATCACCTTAAAAACGAAAAATGAAAGCTGAACAAAAATTATATATATATATATATATCTTTTTTTTTTTTTTTTACTTTCTAACACAACTGGAATATCGCATTAAATATTTGCGAATAAAAAAGCGTTTCCATCCCATGTGCTCAAGAGAACAAAATCGTCACTTCCTGGGAAATTGGCACAAAATATTTGTAATAATAATGGAAGTTGTTGCAACTTGCAATCGGTGAATCCAATGTGGCTCTTTCTTTCTTACATCATAAATAACTTATAAACACAATAGACGCGGCTATATGTTCTCTTGCGTTCCGGATGCTGGTGTTTGGGAATCCAGACGCTTTTGGGAGGGAATTACACCAATTTATTCTGATAACAGACTTTGGCTCAGGTATTTCAGAATGATCAAAGCGAATTTTGAGATGCTGTCTCTCCGAGCGGGATTTCTGGCGTGGGAGGCGCGCGCGCTAACAAGGACTCTAAAGACTGCACATCTTCTTATATTATATCTGATATCTCAAAATGCGCATAAAACAGATGGAAATGTGTCGTCATTTTTAAGGCTCATGCCTATAGAAATGTACCTCTCCTGAATTTGTACTGTGCAAAAAAAGTACGAAATGGCAAAAAGGTACAAGCTACAATGCACGTTCTTTTACATGCATGTTCCTTTTCTTTTCAGAGTGTAGACGTTGTTGTAAAGTACAGTCGTTTTAACCATATTTTGATGTATATCAAGGTACGGCTGTCTTTAGAGCTCCAGAGAGACAGACATCTCCAACAGCAGCGACAGCTCCAGATGAGCTACAAACAGGCTAAACTCAAAGGAAAGATCCTGGTCAGCCCTTCAAAACACAGCTCGTCCCTGATAACACAGTGTCCCGGTCAAACAGTCGTCCAAAGTCCTCCGCTCGGCTGGAAGGCTGCCAAAGATGACAAGACTCGACTGGAAGAGCAGAGCACTGCCATCGCTGACCTGTGGAAGCTCATGGCTGTCCTGCTCGTGGAGAACAAGCGCTTGATGGAGGAACACCAGAGACTGAAGGCAGAGAATGCTAGTCTGAGGAGAGACCCTTATGAGGAGCATCAGAGCCCCACAGCTTCTCTAGCTCAACCTTCACCGCTGGGTATGAGGCTCCTGCACGTGCCCTCTGACCTCCAGAACCAGATCCAGCTACTGTTGGAGATGGCAAATGACAGCTAGACCTGCATACACCCACACTACCTCAAACTCCTGAGCAGTGGTGAATCACCTGGCATGAGAGCAGCCTCTGAAAGCATGAACTTCAGTCAGTTTAGAGTTGTTTTGGGTGAAAGTTGACCCTATTTATTTACTTTTGTTAATAGATCAATGTTCCTTTCTTATTGAACATGTAATTGAATAAACAGGAAAACACTTTTTCTTGTTGAATATTCCTGATTCAATCTGAAATGTCATCACAGATGTAAAATGTGGTGCCAATGCTTTATGACTAGTTTAAGCCATATTATTGACATGTGTCAGAACTGAGCAGTATTTGTCTAAAAAACGACATTCTACTTCGTTTTACACACTTTATAAAAGGTTATGTGTATGTGAGAGCAGTGAAGTGAAACTGACTTTTAGCTGGTTCTTTACGTTACCGAATACAGTCTCATAAACATGCAGTCAATAAACAGTCATACGGCATTACATCAACACCTGAGTAAGTAAATCATTTTTGGGTGAACTATCCCCTTTAATTTAAACCTAAAAAAACTGAATGAATAATCTTTAATTGTTTTTTTTTTAATGGATATTAATGGAGCATGTAAACATTTGAAAGACATTTTGATTATTCCATTTTTAATGGAAAATGTAAAACATTTCTTTAACTTCAATGTACATACAGTAGCAAACAACACATACAGCAAATAAAGCACACCATGTTATAGAAAATCATAATTAATATATATATTTATATATATATTTATATATGTATATTCTGCTATTTACATATTACATTTCAGCTGAAAATTTCACAAGATCTTTTTTTTTTTTTTAACAAACACAGAATAAACTGCAACTTCTTTAATATTCTCCCTCTGCACAGTGAATATTTGCCAAACTGTAAATAATTTAATGTTGTTCAAACATAATAAAACCTGTCAGTTTGGCAGCTGCTGATGTGATGGAATGCTGCAATGATTGCGTTAGTATCTCTGCTCTCTCCAACTGTCCAAAACACAGCATGGTGAACACTTCGCAGTGCAAGAACTACTGATGAAGAACGTGTAACGGATCGTTAACACCTTTGGAAAAACATGTATTTGCCAGTGTTTTTCTTTCTAATTGTTTTCCAGGGCCTTCTGCATGTGCGGCAAAGCTCATTGCACCCCGTTTGGAGAGCACAGTGTACTACTTTCATCTTGTTTGCTGTACCACTTACATCACTTCCTGTCCGTGCAAGAAGACACAGCGGGGAAGGTCAAACAATGACAATAAAATCAAAGAGAAGAAAGTCACAGAATCTTGCAGAGTGGCCCATTTTCTTGAAATCAAAGTCTAAGCATGGATGTTCTTTCCTTTCCTGGAGAATCCTGGTATTGTCTTTATGCTCCAAGGGTTTGGACAGAGGAGGAGATGCACTGTCAGGACTCCTCCTCCTGTTTTACCTCGTCTGTGTTCTTCTCCTTTAAATGCTTCCTCAATGTGGCCACAGCATCCTTCACAGAGTGATAAAAGATGTTCTTCACCTGAACAATAAAGAGGGATGAAAATATATTGTGGAATCAGATTTTACTTATGCCTAATTAGACTGGATTACGAAAAATTTAAGTATCACAATCAGGGAACATCTACATCATGTCTCTTATTACTAAAGGCTGCAATACACTACAACTTCTGAACAGATTTAAAACACTAGGCAAGTAGGCATCATACACTTGCCAATGGTTACAGAAGGAAAACTGGACATCATACACTAAACAATTCTAAACTTGTTCTAACTCGCATGCATTGTTGCAAGAAGACACATGACAGGTGATAACAATACGTGTTTTAAATATCAAATGTTTGATATTCTCTGGATGGAATCATTGTCTGAAGCTAGAAAATAGGAGTCTGTGCCCATCCTACACTGTGCAATCGGTCAACTCCGACTGACCAAAATCTGGTTCAACTCCTTCAAACTGTAAATAGCAGCAAAAATCATATAATAATAATACATTCCAGCCTTAAAGGGTAACTCTCGCCAAAATGCAACCTAGGGTCTTTTTGTTAATCTACCCGAGACAAACTTTCATTTAGAAGCTTAATTAGAATGGAAACTCCTCTTATAAGTTTGACCGTATTTTCGTTTTTCGGTCAAATTGCCTTTTGAATGGGAGAGCTTGGGGCACTTCTATGATAGCATCAAAAATCACTATTTGGCTCGACACAACATGAAACTTTGCTCGAAGTATCACCAGGGGCTCTACACATGAACTCGAGCATTGACTACATTGTAGTTTACTAAAAAAGAAAGATTTTGAATAACTCACTGTCTCCGTGTCCGCCGGCATTTTGTCAGTCAAAAATAGTGGATCTCCGAATGTGAATGAACTGACTCTGAATTTTAGTATTGCTTCTTACATGAGCATCCTTTTTCAAATACAAGGCCAATATTGATTTTCACTAACAACAAAACAAAAATTATCCGTGAATTTATATGGAACTAAGCTTTAGGAGCTTTCCATCTTTACTCTCCTCCCTGTTACGTTGCTTTCGGAGATCGACTATTTTTGACTGTCAAAATGCCAGCAGACACAGCTACAGTGAGCTGTTCAAAATCTTTCTTTTTAATGTCAATGCTCAAGTTCATGTGTAGAGCCTCTGGTGATACTTCAAGCAAAGTTTCATGTTGTGTTAAGCCTTCTTAGTGTTTTAAAAATAGTGATTTTTGATGCTATCATAGTAGTGCCCCATGCACTCCCATTCAAAAGGCAATTTGACCGAAAACGAAAATACGGTCAAACTTTAAAGTGGCGTTTCCATTCTAATTATGCTTTTAAACGAAAGTTTGCCTCGGGTAGATTAACAAAAAGACCCTAGATTGCATTTTGGCGAGAGTTATCCTTTAAGTCAGACTTTAAAAGAATGAATTGAAAATGCTGTGAGGCACAACGCCACTAACATACAGTTATGCAAAGCATGATTTTGGAACAATAGGATTTCACTGTGGGTGAGATTACCAGCATGATGCAGTAGAAATGGAAATTTAACGATCGACAAAATAAGGTCACATTAGGAAGATGGAGGTACCTGGAGTTTGTCTTCATAGTTCACTTGGTCCTTGAGAGGGCGGAGCTCTTGAGTTAGATAATAGGAGTTGTGCGCGTGTTCAGGGGACACAAAGTCTACATTCACTTGGATGCAACTGTGCAGATTCATCACCTACAAAGACACAGCGTGAAATACTTAATAATGAATGCCTGGTAGTTTAACAGCTTTAAGAAACCAGCCATCATTCCCAAAAGCTCATGACAGATTGCTTTAGGAGGATGTAGCTGGAAATGTGAGTGTGGTAAAGTACCTGGTGCAGAGCTCCAGCAGGGATTATAACAGCATCTCCATGGAACTGGAGGAGTGTGCGACTCTCTACGCCATATTCCTCCTGTAACTTCTGTCTCAGTCTGGGGCTCAGATACCAGCCTCCCTCACGCAGGGGGTCGGCATCACCGTCCCACTCCGAGTCGGAGTCTGTCCCTGGATCTGCTTCAGTCTGCTGCTCAGCACCAACCTACCAAGAGCATGAATATCATATCCTCAATGATTGGGGGAGGGGTGTCTTTTAAAGCAGCAATATAACTATGAAGTGTTTAGTGAGCTAATTAAATCTAGAGGAAATACAGAGCTGTGTCGTCTTCATAGCAATGCAAGCAAATGGCATGATTCAGAAGGAGGGAGAACAACAAAGGGCCCAAGACAGAGCCTTGTGGCACACCATACTTTACTGCATTAGCTCGGGCAACTCATTCCTTACCTATAAGTACATAAGGTCATAAGCTTTACATGATCAAGTAGTGTGATACCTTTTGTAGGAACTCCTGGATCTTTTGTAGGTCTTTACTCATGTAGATGTGCCACAGAGCACCTGGCATCTCATTAGGGTCTTTCAGTCGTTTCTTCACACTCTCATCCAGAAATTCCCCCTCCAATAGCTTCAATACACCTAACACACAAAGGATTTAACAACCAAATTAATGCAGTCTTTCACACACACGTTATGGTTCACAATATTCCTTTAAACACTCTCATGGTGGCATTTTAAAGGACGCCAATAAAGTTTTTATTTTAGCAATTGCCAAGACTCTGTAAACACACAAGTATACTGCACTAAGCCTAAGTGGAAAATCTCAAGCCTTGAGTCTTTTCAATAAAAAACATTTTTATTCCTTATTTATCAACATTATCAACATTAAAAGAGACATTATGGTAGCAATGAGGTTACAGGTAGTCAAATAATGATTTGTATCGATGTGCAACTATTGACTGTTGAGTCATTTTATTTTTAAACTCCAAATGCAGGATGTTTCTGCATTCAAATCAACCTCCCTTACAAAGCAATACATTTTACTGTTAAATAATGTAATGTTTATGCAAACTTACAAAGGCAAATCAATATTTAAGAGGAACATGTCTGTCATTCAGCCTCACAATGTCATGTTTACTTTGAAGTACCTGCTTTAGATGGGGCTCCGTTCCCTCTGGCCACCCCGACATATACCAGAATACTCATGGTGTCTGAGATTTCAACATGTAGATTACTGGTCCCAAAATCTTGCTCTGGACATGTTGTTATACCTGAAAAAACACAGGAACATAAGGTCCATTGCATAACAAAGAGCACAACAGTACTGTCAGTGACTACAGGAAAGAAAGAATACCGTGGGCACAGCATAGGCGAGGACCAAGGTCGGGTCGAATGAAGAAGGAGGGCAGATGTGAGGCCAGGTTCAGATGAGCCTCTGGGTCTGTGTACTCTGGTACCGGCAAAGACTTCATTACATCATGATATCTGAGATGTGCACACAAGATATGGCATTAAAGCAATGTAATAAAAATTAAAAATAAACATTTTTATAAGGATTTATGTCACAACTATTTAAATAACTTAGCAATCAATACAATTAAAATGTTATCTGCTTATTCTTATAATAATGATGACTATAATATACTTGTGTTGTTTAATGTGGCTTGTAATTTCTTTACTTTTTTGGTCAAATCAATAAATAACGTAGAGCTTGACGGAAACGTGTGCAAAATAAAAAGCAATTCCACATTTCTCATTAAAGGGATAGTTCACCCAACATTTTTTATTCTGTCATCATTTTCTCACCCTCAAGTTGTTCCAAACCGGTATGAATTTCTTTCTTCTGCTGAACACAAAAGAAAATATTTTGAAGAATGTTGGTAACCAGTTTATGGTCCCCATTGACTTCCATAGTATTTTTTTCCCATACTATGCAAGTCAATGGGGTCCGTCAACTGATTGGTTACCCATATTCTTCAAAATATCTTTTGTGTTCAGCAGAAGAAAGAAATTCATACCGGTTTGAAACAACTTGAGGGTGAGAAAATGATGACAGAATTTAAATTTTTGGGTGAACTATCAGAAGGCTGGTCATTTATCACTAGAAATCTATTTCTCTGGAGAAAATGAATGCATTTTTAATTCTGGCACTTGTTGCACTCTTATTGCATGCCTGAGTTCTAAGCTTGAGTAGAGGTGTATTCAAATAGTGGTGAAAGTGTATTCAAACTGAGGACACATTAGCAAAAGTGGAAAAAAAAAACAAAGTGGTATTTTATGCAAATACTAGTGAGGTCTGAAAGACAACATATGCTTCAAATGTTTCCAAGGGTGGCAGTACCTGGCAGGCATGAGTGCCAAAAACTCCTCCCCTGATGGCCAGTCTTTCAGTCTATACACCACTGACTCCCCTTTAGCAGATTTAGGCCTCTCTATGGGTCACATACACAAGCATGCAAATAACATTTAGTCCACAGAGTCAAATCGTATTCAGCAAATTAGAAATTAATGCAGAAATGCTAAACTGGATCACTCACTTGACACATCTTCAAAACCATCCCAGAACTCCTTGACCTTGGAGTTTGTGACGCTCCCGTCTCTGCAATTGTAGAGGTCACTGTGGAGGCTGGAGAACTCATGACTGAAGTGCTCAGGTTTCCACAGATTAGCATTCAAACTCTTGTGCAATCCGGACACCAGCACCGGCTAAAGAGACATCAAACAAACTTCAGCTTCAGAATGAAGATTATTTTTACATTTAAAAAAAAAAGAAGAAAAAAAGTTCATACAGGAAGCCATTTCTAAGTTCAGTTAAAATCAACCGATATCAAAATTCCCACAGCAAGTTATTTTTAAGTAATTAAATCCCAAGAGGTTTCATCCTATCATAATCCTAATTTTTACAGAATGTAAAACTAATTCCCTGTAATTTCTCTTGTAAGTCAATCTCCTTCTCACCTAGTATCAATAGAGATATAGTTAATACTCCACTGGCGTAAGATATACAAACCTGCTCTTGTGTCCAGTTCTCTTTGAACAGTATTTGGTTGCCCTGGTGAAGGTGATTTTTGAGCCAAAGCAGCCGGTGGTTTCCTAGCCAATCGTGAGGGACAACGGTATGGGCATCAGCCAATGGGCTTTCATCAAGCTTCACCCCCTCTGGTCGCTGCCCCATCTCCTCCTCTGGCAGCAAATCCTGATTCAGCCCCGTCCTGGCCATCTTTGTAGCGGGAATCTTATTTTCTACTACAGAAGCAATGATGTCATCCAGGATGTTGGGCATGCGAGTGTTCTGGGTTACCTAAAGAATGGAGCATAATTAGAGTTTGTTACAAGTGATGAACCTAGTTTAGTTATCAAAAGGTTATATTCTCATTTAGAACGATCATGTATATATCAAACCTGTTCCGACAAGTTGAAAACTGGTGCAAAGGCACCTCCAGCGGACCCAAGACGTAACTTCCCAGCTGTGGAGGTCAAAAGGTCACGCAATGTTGATCCTTGTTCGGAGCTCATGGACTTCCTACTGTGAGCTTCCATACTGTCACACTCTCTGGCCTTCTCTGGATAAATAAGAACATAATAAACCATTCATTCTCAAGAGTGTTTTCTTCAGAAAATACACAGAATGCATCAACTGTGTTAAAACCAGGTGCGACAGGAAGTTCATAATTTTTCAATGAAAACAAAATGCTGTGCAAAGAAAAAAAAGCCACTCAGAACATATTTGATGCTCAATACACTATGTGAAGGAGAAATCTGGGGGCAGGGGCTACCTGCAAGTTGTGAAAAAGTAACAAATAAAACGTCTTATTGTGCATTGCTAGTTGTGGACATGACTGGTTAGGAAAAAACTCAGATTTAAATGGAAGAGATGCAAGGGCAAAATGTATGAATGATCTGTTTGGTTTGGTGTGTTTTTGTAGGCACTGCCTTACCTCTTCTCTCAGTGTGCACTCTCAGTGTGACATGCTGCGAGTTCTTCTGCTGATCTGGGATCTGCCGGCTCTTCAAGTCACTCTGATCTCTGTCTGAAAGCTGATGTCACACAAACACTTACATAAAGTATTGATACATTCAACTACACAGCTTCATATGCATCTAAACAGTCCTGTAGCTTAAGCAATACAGCACGGCTTTAGCAACGCCAAGGTCATGGGTTTGATAACCAGGAAATGCATGAACTAATCAAGTCTACATTGAGTGCAAAATCTAAGTCGCTTTGTATAAAAGTGCCAAATGCATCAATCTAAATATAAATCTAAAGCAAGTAGAGCTACACAAATTTTGTGACTTGCCATAAAATACATCATCATGTGAAGTTAGAGTCTTACTGGTGAGAGTCCGTTGGTAATGGCCATGCTGGGGTTGAGGGGTTTGTTGTCAGTGCAGGGACAATAGGATGAGATTCCAAACTTTTCTTTCATCGAGTGCATAGAGCTCTGCATGTCCACCAACACTTACGAAAAGATGGCAATGCACTACGTTTACTATCAGGTTTCACAGTCAAAGGTGAAAAAGAACAGGATGTGATAATTAGATACAAAAAAAGTACACAAACCTACACCAATGCTTACCTTTTTCAGGTATAATCTGAGTAGGCATTAGGTTCTTCAGGTCATGAGGCTGGTTTTTCACGCATCGGACCCAGACATACATCTCCTTATCTGAAAGACAAAGTAAAGACAAATATACAAATTGTGTGGAAAGAGACAACCAAAAAACCAGCTGAAAAAAACAGGATATGTTATGTTTTGGATGCTGATGAGTGATACGTCTTTTTAACTACCGTAACCATTAAAACTTTCTTGGTCTACATGACTAATGAAAACAGTTCTCCCACACTTTTTCTTGAGTTTTCCACTCTTTCGAGGTAAGTATTTTAAAAACATGTTATATAGATTGCACTCACAAAGAGAAATGTATATATATTTTTAAAAAAGAAGTTAATTTTAGCATTTTTTAAAAATAATTTCCATCACCTTTGATATTCTGGAAATCACAATTTTAACATTTCCTGATTTTCTTTTTTAGGTTTTTTCCATGACTACTGGAATCCTGTTAGCAAGACCATGTTGTCAGCAAGTAATACCAGCTAATTTTTTAACCTGCTAGACCAAACCAGCGTAATCCACCTTAGGCCAGCATGTTGGTCTAAGCTGGCTTGTTCCACAGAGAGGTGAAAAGAAAAGGGAATCTTGTAGGTAAATTTAAAATCAATAGTAAAATCTGTGATGTATTTGCAAGTGACCTTTGGATTTCTTCTTCTCCCTGGCTTTGTAGCAGTCCATGCAAACCACAAAGCCACATTTGTGACATGCCCAGTGCATGTTGAAGAGAGTGGCCTCGCACGCATCACACATCTCCCTCACACCTCTCACCGCTCGCTTCCACATGATCTGAGCTGGAAAAAGAGAGAAAAGACATCAGGGCAAGGTGAAAAAGACAAAATGACAAGGAATGAGAGACTTTGTGTATCCATCATTCCACACAAACGTACTGTCTTTCTTGACCCAGGTGAATGCAATGTCCTCTGTCTTTATGAGCTGACAGAACTTGTCTCCGATGAACGCAAGGACAGATTTTGACATCTCAAGGTCCATCTCGCTCCTCTTCTTGTCCTCGTCATCTTCTGAGCTCCCCATCCACACGGTAACCGCCTCCTCATCTGTCTGCTCAGACACCGAAAACCCATCCGCACGGACAACGCCATTCCTACTGAACGACAGACTGAAGAGAGAATGGGAAGAATTAGCATTAAGCACGAATTGTGCTGTTCGACTGCTGCTGATTGGATAAATAAACTAAAATAAAACAAGGAAATAATGACAATACGACTAAGAAACATTTCAAACTTCACACTAATCACTATTGAAATAAGGAGATTTGTGACATTTACCATGTGAACACTACAAAAGTTCAGATATTCTTGCTTCCATTAAAAATTCACAAATCATGGATAATATGATTATCAGGTTTTATGCAAACTTGAGTGTATGCTATCATTAAAGTTGGATTCCACTGTATATTGCACCAATGATGAAACAAAATAAACCTAAATTAAGTGCATCACTGGGAGTTCACATATGTCAAAGAACAGTGTAGCCAACAACAAGAAAAACTAACCGTCGGAAGTAGTAAAATCGGCAGAAGACGGGTGAGATGGCAGGCTCGTTAGATTTACGCGAGCGATCCAAGCGACACTCTCTGCACTTCTGCACGTTGGGCCCGACCTCTGAACATGAGTCGTCTTGCAAGAAAGTTTCTCCAGTTTGCTTGAGCTTTCTCACCTTTCTCCAGTCCTTCAGCACAGAGCGAGGAATGCCATCTGAGACAGAAATAACATAGTTGAGACGAGTACACATTTTAATTCTCAGCATCAGTTTGAATAGGCATAATTTTAATAGCCATGGCCTTCATTCCCTTTTCTGAATGCCATGGTGAAATTGAGTCTCAATTACATTTAGGCAAAGACTTTATGCTTAAAAGGAGCTGCTATAGAGTGCAACATTGAATACTGCAAATTTTACTTAAATTTGAAAAACTTAAATTTTTTCAATAGGCATTTGAGGACAATCTTCTATAAAGACCGATTAGGTATGAGATGACTTACAACACAACAACATTTGATTTCAAACACAAAAACAAGAAAATAATTTTTTTTTTTAAATATCATATAGTAAAATCTATATTAGGTATATCATTTTATATATCATTTATTTATCATTTACTAGGTCTATACTGGTTTATATGCTAAAAACTTTCTCAATAGAAGAAAGTTATTTTCACTTTAATACCAATGACAATGTTTTGATGTTCTAATTATTAACATTTTCTTTAGGCCTGAACATACAGTACATCAGCATTTAAACAGGTGGGAAAACTCACTGCTGTTAGCGAGCCTCTGTTGGGGCTTATCCTTTGCACTTTGCAAAGTTCCATTGGGTTTGGCCTCTTCCTCTTCTTCCTCTTGTTCCTTGTCTACTTTCTTCTTCTGGTTGCCATTCGGCTTCATTTTAAAAGAGGACTTAGACTGCCGTTTAAACCTCCGTCCTGATCCACCACTCTCACTCTCATTGCCGGAGTCTCCTCCACTTTCGCTGTCACCGCTGGACTCTAATGGGCGTTTCTCGCCTTGTTTCTCCCTCTCGGGCTTCATATGTAGCGAGGTTGATCGTCTTTCATTAGGTTTCTTGTCCTCCACAAAGGCTTCCTTACTTTCCAGCTTTCCATTTCTGTCCAAGAGAGGTTTAACATCATCCGAGGAAGACTTCTTGCCCGCGGTCACTGGTTTCTCAATGGCTTTGATCGATTTTTTGTCCTCTGAATTGAAACTTGTAGCATTACTATTAGACTTCCTGTCCTCTAAACTAGACTTCCTGTTATCTTGAATAGGCTTCTTGTCTATTATTTTGGACTTTCTGCTGTCTAAGGAGGGATCTTTGTCCTCCTGAGTGCACCAATTATCCACCAGTCCATTCACTTCTTGTTTGATTGGCACAGAGGAGCTTGTGCTGGTCAAAGTTACAGCTGTCTTAGTGCCATATAGTGTTTGGGAGGCCGTACTTTCTCTATCTTGCTCAGAATGGCGGGTCAGCCAGGCTTTTTTCAGTTTATGGTAGTTGTTCTGACTGAATTGAGTTGACTGGTTTGTTACGGCCAAAGCAGGTATCTGCTCATTGGTTAGCAAACCTTGTGTGGTTGTTGGTATAGGGCTAGAAGTCCCTGATGCCAGTCGGAGACATTCAGAAGTGCTAGTGTTGAATACAGACTCTTTTTCTCTTTCCGAAGCATGTGTAGAACACACAGTATGTGTAGCGAGTGTAGTGTAAGTCCCATACCTACTATTTGACAGGTAAGAGGTATGTTTCAAAACATCTGAAGGATGTGTAGTGTGTTGAGGCTGAATTGTATGTGTGTTAAGTCTAGATTCAGCAATGGCTAGTCCAGCTCTGTGTTTCTTCAGATGAGGGAATTCTCTAGAAGTGCAACAAGAGGTGGGAGATGGCTCCATCTTCATTTGAACGGCTCCACCGTCTCTCCTCTTGCAGTGTTCTGCGATTAAGTCTATCCCAGAGCATGTGGCATTCATATTTGTTAAGGGGTGTGTCACTCCGTGACTCGGTTGAGCTGTGTTAATAGGTTTGGTTGTCATGTTTATGGGTGTGTTGAGGTCTCCCTTTTGGGTCGTCATGTTGATGGGGTGAACAGTATCCATAGGGGTCCACAGGACACCTCTTTTATACTGAACACTGCCCTCCTTAGAGTGTGGATTGGACAAACTTTCCAATGGCTTTATGTGGCCGCACTGCACCCGGGAAACTGAGCTGTCAGACACCGTGTAATTTATTGTAGTATGTGTGTGATTTGTTGTATGTACAATGACTGACGCAGTGGCCGACTGTGGTTTGACTACACCTCCATTTGTGGTGTGCCCACCACCTACTTTCTCTCTGTCAAACATGACTCCACCCCAGTGGGTATCCCAGGCTTGTGATGACGTTGCTTTCTCTGGCACAGGTCTTTTCCCATCTAAGGTGACATGTTTGAGCTCAGGTAACAGGGTGGGTGGCCTCTGTTGCTTCTGACCTTTTCCAGACAAGCTCATTGGCTGAATGGGTGTGAGAGTTGGCGGGGACAATCTGCCATGTCCAGAGTCTTTAGAAACTAGAATGTTTGGTGCCGGAGGGTGGAAAATAGGGGCACGGTGGAGTAAAGGCACGCTGCGGGGACAAGAGGAGACAGAAATGAGAGAAGAGCCTTGCCCCCTTCTCTCCACAGTCGCTACATCTACTGCCATCATGGAAGATGCTTTATGTGCAAGTTGCTCTGTGATCTTTCCCAGGAGACCTTCTTCTTTCTCGTGGTGGCGTTTAACGAGAGGCGGAGGTCTGGCTCTCATTGAGAACTGTGAGCTGGAGGAAGTTAAGACAGGGGCAACTGTGTTGCTGGCACTGAGCCTGTCGTAAAGTTCTTTGCTGGCTGGCAAAGAGTAGTAGCTGCTCGGAGTGAGGGTTGGGGTGGGGTGGGCCGACTGTGGCCGGGGAGGAAGAGTATGTCTGAATGCATGCACATTTCTCTCTCGGTCCTGGTCTCTCTCTCTATCCATCTCGCTCTCCCTCTCCTTGGAAGGAAGGGCAGATGTGGGACTTCTAGTGTATCGCAGTTCCCTATCCGAGCCCAGTTTAGCAGTGAATGGAGCCACCTCACTGCTCTCCAGAAGTATGCGCCGGTTCTCTTCCTGGTAGCGGTTAGGTCTCTCACCTGTGAGATCATAAACAACAAGTGGCTGTTTGTTTCGACTTGGAGGTGACTCAGGGGCACCTGGGGAGTAAGTCAGCCCATTTTTGCCCATCGCTGCACGGACACGCTCCTGTTCAGACTTGAAGTGAGTGTGGATGACTGTGCTCTCGGTGACGGCTCTTCTATCCAGCTCTCTAGAAAAAAAGAACAGCAGGAATGAATGTGGAAAAGCTTGTTGCAAGGGTCAGTATGTCTGATAAGTAAGATATAATTGATGATGGACCATAGGAAGTTAATTGAAAATTAATGCACACTATTAATGCAAACCCCAGGTTGGTAATACGAGTTTTAATAATTCAACAGTCAGATCTTGGTTAAGACAGCCCGCGTCACCATTTCTATTCTAAATGCAGTCAATAAGCATTTATAGAAAAAGAATAACATCCAGCAAATTAATCTTTTGTAATTAAAGGTACTGGTGTTGTCACGATACTGTAATTTCCAACTTCGATTCGATACATTGAAAACTATTGATATTTGATACCATTTTCAATGCCAAGGGGAAAAATGCAATGTATAGCGACGTACAGATAATTTGTTATTATCTCATGATCTTTTGATAATTTGGGTAATTTTGTTGACACAGCACAGGGAGGCTTTATTTGAATCACTGAACTAGATTTACAAAAAAAGACAAATAAACAGTAATAAAATAAGAACAAATAAACAAATTGTAAACAATAGCACAAATAAATTCGATAGAATAAAGAGACAAATGAAATTAACATGGCTTTAAGTTTTTCAGGTGGGTCTAACTGTTGTATTCAGGTAAAAAAAATACTACAGAAATTAAAGTAATCAAAATGTAAAATAACACTGTGTTATTGTTTTCATTGTAAAAATTAAATACAGATTAATGCTTACAATTAAAGTTTTAAAAGTTATTCAGTCAAAAGCAGCGCGTGATTTTCTCTTTGTCTTTTGTTCTTTGATTGACATGACAGACAGCAGCAGGTGTCACTTAAAGAGCTTATGCACAGATCCAATCTACTGTTGCACAACATGAGTTCTCTCAGCTATTTACGTTCCAAGACTATTTGTATTTACCTGAATACTCGGCAGGACTGGAATTTAGACATCATTTTGTATGTATTTGACAGTTTAAGTGCAATAAACCATGAAAAAGAAGTCAATTTGCTTCTTGCGAGCAGTTTGAGAGGCAGCTAAAGGCCAATTTATACTTCTGCGTCGGGTGCGCGTAGAAGGTACGGCGTAGCATACGCATTGACGTGTACCATACGTCGTACCCTTCGCCGTACCCTGACGCGCATCTCCACAAAAATGTAACTACGTGGAAAAATGTAACTATGTAAGTCGCGGCGACGCGGACCGCAAGATCTGTGATTGGTCGGCTGGATAGCATCGCGTTTCCTCCTACGCATTTCCGGAATGATCTTCTGCACTCTGCACCGCCCGCCCGCCATTTTTAAATTCCGAAGATCAGTGAAGAGCCATGGAAATAGACCAAGTGACCGAGAGATTGCTTGAAGAAGTGCGGAAATACAGCCATCTGTATGACTCCTTCAGTCGCCATTGCTCGTAGAAACCTAAACTCAAAACCGCAAGGAATGTAAACACAGTGGAACATTAAAACCCACCCGCGCCAACTAGCGTTTCGGCGGTGTAACTGCAGAGCAACACAGACATTCGTAGAAGTATAAATGCTCACGACGGCGTCGCATACGTGCGTAGCCTACGACGTACACTACGGCGTACACTCGACGCAGAAGTATAAATCGGCCTTAACGCCACTTATATAGATCAATGGTGCGCACGCTTTTGGTGTGAGTGTGCGAAACCTACAGAAATGACTAAAATCATGTGTAATACAAGCACTACTATTCAACCGAATGAGAGGAGTGAGTGAGAGGCGGTTGTGTGTCATGGGGACAACTATACTGTCAAAGAGTCCGTCCTTCGGATGAGACGTTAAAACAGAGGTTCTGACTATCTGTGGTCATTAAAAATCCCAGGATGTCCTTCGGAAAAAGAGTAGGGGTTTAACCCTGGCATCATGGCCAAATTTGCCAATTGGCCTCTGTCCATCATGGCCTCCTAATCATCCCCATATATATTGATTGGTCTCCTGTCCACCAATAAGCTGGTGTGTGGTGGGCGTTCTAGCACAATGTGGCTGCAGTTGCATCATCCAGGTGGATGCTGCACATTAGTGGTGGTTGAGGAGATTCCCCCTACCATATGTAAAGCACTTTGAGTACCCAGAAAAGCGCTATATGAATGTAACTAATTTATTACAACAATGATATGAAGTCAAACAAAAAATGTGTGCAGGAGTGAGAAAAAAACTTACTCTGTGGTTTTGGAGGAAGGCATGCAATGTTGAGTGCTCCTAGATGCTCTCTGAGGGTCCGCACTGGAGGGTCGGATGGGGAGTGGGGGTTGCATTCCTTGACCGTCTGCATTAGTAACAGGGGTGGGTTGAGAAAGCCAATGGCTTGGGGGATTCTGTTACCACATAGACAAACATACAGAGTTTTAGACAAATTTATTTATAGAACCTGTTTTGGATCGATTTAGAGAAGTCAAAGGACTTCAAACCTTGGGGAGACAAAAAATAAATAAATGATACACAATGTGCAAGGACATAAGTCAATCCCCTCCTAGTATACAAGAGAACTCGCGTACACAAGTGTACACTCTCACACACACATTGATAAACACAATCTTGTTTATATCCATAATACATGTACAGATGAATAGTTGGTTACAGACGACTCAAGGATGTTCTGATACCATATAAATAAAACAGAGGGGGGAAATCTTCTGCCTGGATGACTTTCTTTCAGTTCATCATTCTTTTCATCTCTTGTTGTAGCTTTCTTTGTAATTTTCTTGTTCCCTAGATCTCTATTCAGCCAGTCACAATGCAAACAACCTACTGCAATATATGCGTCCATAATACCATAACCTGCCTCTTGATGTTTTATCTGGGCTTTAAAACTAAACCAGATGATATTACACAAGCATCATTGACTTGCATGACATTCTGAGGAGTCAGGATAATACCCACTATGTCTATAACAGTATTAGCAGAAGGGGAACTCTCTCTCCAGCATGCACACCTCATGGGACATGCTCCGCTTCATCTAAATGTGTCCGTGACAACATGAGGTTTAGCTATGATCTCATAAGTACCTACACAAATATAATCTGTACACACAACAACTCAGGAATAACACCAGGTATGTGCTACCAATACAACTTGCTGCATTGTTTGCAACCCTTTTAAAATATGAAACTCTTAAAATCCAATCCAATCCAATTCTTTATTTTATTCAAATGACAGTCTATAATCCACCCATTCTCCAAACCACTTGTCCTATGTAGGATCATGGGGATGCCTATCCAAGCGTCTCAGACCAAAGGCAGAGAAACATCCTGGACACCCACTACACACATTTACAGTTACATCTACGGAAAATTTAGTTCACCTTTCCTCCATGTCTTTGGATTGTGGGGGAAACTGGAGCCCTCGGAGGAAACCCATGAGCATGCAAACTTTACACAGAAAGACCATCTGACTTCCTGCTAACCACTGAGCCACCAAAAGGAGTCATAGGAGCCCTCAAACCAAGGTCCCCACAAGATTTTTATGTGTCAGAGCAACCCACTTTGTACCACAGCTCCGACCAAGCTTAATATCATGACTGACTCCAGAATATGGGAGTCACTTACCCTTCTCACGTTGCTGTCAGAGATGCCAGCGCCGTCTGGATGTGTCCATTTGGATGCTTGCAGGCCCAGTCCAGGGTAGCTATGGGCTCCATTGGGGAAAGGAGGCCACAAGAGGGGATAGAGGCCAAGATGTGCCAAAGAAGCTGCACCAGTGGTCTGGCCCAGAAGAGACGAGTTACCCGGAAGGGCTAAAGGATGGTGAGGAAGTCCCAAGGCTCCGATTCGAGGATGTCCAGCCAAGATTGCGGCAGATGGGGGCAGTGCAGGCAGGAGGGATGGAAGAAGGTGTGGGTGAGGGATGGTTGAGTGGGGTGTATTCAGGGAGCAGAGGGGAGGCTGGGAGTGGAGGGGAATGGGCGAGATATGTGCAGGATGAGGGGAGGGACTCAGTAGCTTGCTGTGGGTGGAAGCAGGGGTAAGGCTGGGTGAGCTGGAGGAGGGAGATGGCGTCTTTAGGTGGTGTTTGGGGTTTGGGGGAGTGTGAGGGGGCTGGATGTAGGTGGGGTGGGCCTCAAGCTCCGCCCTGACTAACGCAGGGTCTCTGTATATCGTGAATGGATCCTTTCTGTCCACAATGAGGGGACTTTTGGTGGACTTGTCTGGAGTGGGAGTGCAATTAGGTGTACCGGGAGGCGAAAGTGTAGGGGTTCTGGATCGGTTTGGGGATGGAGAAGGGGCATGAGTCAGAACTGGAGTTGTGGAGCAGGTCACTTTCGGATTGGGTGCCATTTTAAGGCAGCTAAGAGTTCTGTCCATCGATTTAGGCAGAGGAGTGTCCTCTTTCAACAGGCCCATCTCTAGAGATGCACCCTGCTTCTGTCTGGACATCTCCCATACAGTCTGAGCTTTAGATATGATCTCGGGAGAGGAGCAAGGACTGGCGTGCACATTACGCTTGTGGGTAGCTTCCAAAGAAATCACAGGTCCATATTCTGCATTCACAGCTGCTGGAGAACATCTCTGTTTAGAATCCACATCCTCCTTTTTGCTGCCAGGTTTGACAGGAGATCGAATAGGTGCTACTCTAGGCTCCTCTTCTACTGTGACTGCAGTGTTATTGCTGGTGGTAATGGCCACAGAATGGGGAAATTCTGACCTCCTGACCTCTGATTGGTTAAACTCTGACCTCCTGGCCTCTGCGTGGGTGAACTCTGACCCTCTGACCTCTGACTCATTTGTTGACATATCGTGCTCACCCTCCGCTCCTTCACACTCCTGAGGTGATGCATGTAGCAGCACACATGTGGTTTCAATGGAGACCAGCTGCTCACTCTCTTGGGATGCCAGCAGTGCAGACACAGCCTCTGAGTCCTCTCGAGATGCCCCCTCACTCCTGTCCTCTATTTCTGTCATTCCTCCATCACCTTTCTCATCTGATTTTCCACCACTAACACCAGCAGCACACTCCTGTGCCTCTGTGTTACTGAATGCCCCATTGCAGGATGCACTAGGAGAATCGGATGGAGGAGTTTTTCTCAATTTCTGAGTCTCACTATCTTCTAAATGGCTGGGAGAAGGTTCCCCACCTTTAAGGGAGGGGTGAACCTCACAGTCCAATGGCCTCTTTGAAGTGTAACGCTGTTTCAGCTGTTTCTTTGATCCTGAATCCGAGGATGAATCCTGCACTCTGCAGCTGGAATTTTCAGAATCGCTGTTCTCAGACAGGTCGGACACACTTCCTGCTTTCAACCTCTTCAATCTCTTTCTCTGCTTGTCATCTTTTTCCTCGTCTTCTTTCCTCCTTTTTCTCTCACCATTGCCGTTTTTGGATTTAGAAGAATCTAGGAATAAAAAAATATAACAAGATAAAAAATATTGACTTAGAAAAAGCTACACAGCTACATCTAAGATTCTCATTAACACTTTGATTAAAAACAGCACTCCGTATCAAGCTAATGCCATAAATATGAATCTAGCTAAATGTAATTTAACACAGATGGAGCTCTTAATATCATCATAATCATTATCCATGGCTACAGCTCACCTCTCCCCTCATCACTCCTCTTTTCGTCCCTCATCTCTTCTTTTTCATCCTCTTCCATGCCGCAGTTCTGTGCGCTCGGCGCAGACTGCTGCTGCACTGGCCTTGAGCTACACACCTTCAGAACAGAGACAGAGTGTGTTTTAAACTAGAGGATGTATAAGCATTCTGCTGTAATGCATTTGGAAGTGTGTTAAAAGTCTCTACCTGGTCATTTGTTGTAGTGTTGTTTGATATGCTTTCTGTGCCCTGGAAGACAAAAACACAAACATTTACTTAGCTATCTATAAGTCAATACTAAAGCTAATTATAAATACTATTAACCCTAATCCAAACCCCTAACTGAGAACTTTTTTTAATTGTAACTCAGTGGTTCTCAAACTTTTTTTGGTCGTGCCCCCCCTTTAGACCTTTAAAAAAATATTTCAGTGATGCTGATTTGTATGATTATACACTGCTCGGCCAAAAAAAAAGTCGCTTTTTGGATTTAAATAGGCAAATGATTCTAGAAGAGTCTATGATTAGATCATTATTGCAGTGATTATTATGTTTCTTGGAAATTATATGTTTGGCAACATTTCTTCTAACCCTAATTGATGGAGTGTGTAGCTTTTCATTTCTTAAACAACCATAGGAAGACACATCATGCTCATATTCCAGGATGACAATGTCAAGATGCATCAGGCTCAATTTGTGAAAGAATGGTTGGGAGGGAGCATGAAGAATTATTTGGAATATTCCATCAAGACTTGCATCCATTTTTGGTCAAGATCTTGTATTGATAATGCAAGAGTCCAGCGCTCTGTAAAGTCTCCTCCAGCACATCCCAAAGACTTTCAATGAATTTAAGGTCTGGACTCAGAGGAGCCAATTCATGTGTGAAAATGATTCTTCATGCTCCCTCACAACCATTCTTTCACAGTTTGAGCCTGATGCATCTTTACATTGTCATCCTGGAATATGGCCATGATGTGTCATCCAACATGGTTGTTTAAGAAATTAAAAGCTACACACTCCATCAATTAGGGTTAGAAGAACTGTTGCCAAACATATAACATGCTAGAAACATAATAATCTCTGCAATAATGATCTAATCATAGACTCTTAAGTGTTTGCCTATTTAAATCCAAACAGTGACTTTTTTTGTCCGGGCAGTGAATAATCAGTGGCCGTAATGAGCTCTTTTGACGGCTCTCTTACAAGCTCAGCTTCTTGTGTCTTTTACAATTGCATCTTGTGATGCCGCCCGCTGAAGAGGTGCTTTTCTACGGTGAGGATCTTTTATATCAGGCTTGTTCAGACAGTGCGAAGTCAGGTGTGTTAGATGGAGGAGACATTCAAAATGTGCAATGGTGGGGTGTCCCCAGGACAGGTTTGAGAAGCACTGCTTTAGGGGACAATATTGTCACAAAACTAGTATCTTCACTCACAAGAAAAATCCTATTGATCTTGGTGATATGCGATTTGCGTTTTGAGTGGTCTTCCATTAGCGAGGAGTGGGTGATATCATCTAGTAACACCATCTGAACCAGCGAAGGATCTACATTCACAATCTCTCGAACCTGTTGAAGAGGAAAACATAACCTTTATATAAAACATATTTTTACATTAAATTACTATATGCAACATGATATATATGTGTGTTTATGTGGTCTCACCTGGTCAGCCATGACAGCTACAGTTCTGTTGTTCTGGTCGTGGTGTGTGATGACTCCAGGCAGCCACTGAGTTTTGGACTCCTGTCTGAACACTTTCACTCTAAGGCCCTTTAGAGAACAAGCACCTGTCGCACAATAGCAAATATCACACACAGCAAACAACTAACATTGATTTTATAAAACAATCTTGCTCTAATGCTTAAATCACCATTGAGAAAATCAAATCATGAAAACACTCTAGTTCTAGAGTTCTAGTTCTTGAATGAATCAAATCCTTATTTATAAAATGGACAGCTCTAAAATCTGTTTGAATGAGCCATGTATACATTACAAATACAAATGTATACAAATAAATATTCAGCATTCATAATGCACCAGTACTTACTACAGTAAGGTTAACAAACTATATAACTTGGCAGAAGAATTGGTTATGATTATTATTATATTTTTATTAATATTATTTCTGTTGCGACTGTTTTGCTATTACTATTGCTATAAACATCATTTTCATTACTAAAAACACTGTAATGCATGTAATCTTGTGACTGTTTGCCAACTTACAAAATAAATGTTTTGGACTTTAAATTTTAATTGGATCAGTCACATTCAAAATGTGATGCACATGATTTAGATTCTATATGACCGTTGCAAATTAACAAACATTTCCTTTGCGTATGAACCAGTTGCGATGCACTAAGATTCTAGTGACAAGCAATTTGTCTGTCCATATTAGACACGACAAGGCAACAAGCCACAAAAAAATCAATCATAAATGTCAGCCAATCAGAAGAGGGGGTGGGGCAGGGTCTCTCTCAGCAAGCGCTGTCTCACACTCGCAGCAAAATGAGTATATACATATGGTAACACTTTTTTTTAATAGTGTCCTTGTTACACATTAAATGTAGTTACTGTATTAATAACTATAAATTATGCATAATTACATGCAACTAACCCTAAACCAACCCTAACCCTATAGCAAGTACATGTAGTTAATTATTTACTCGGTACTTAAGTGTAAAATTACACTGTAACACGGACACCTTAAAATAAAGTGTAGTCCGTTGTTAAAGGGGTGGTTGAATATGATTTCACTTTTCTAACTTTAGTTAGTGTGTAATGTTGCTGTTTGAGCATAAACAACATCTGCAAAGTTATGATGCTCAAAGTTCAAAACAAAGGGAGATATTTGCTTTTAAAGACAACAGACGGCTGGTAGGGACTACACGACATTCCTCCCGGGTTAGTGACA
Source organism: Leuciscus leuciscus (assembly GCF_965113295.1). Lineage (NCBI taxonomy): Eukaryota > Metazoa > Chordata > Actinopteri > Cypriniformes > Leuciscidae > Leuciscus > Leuciscus leuciscus. Next base: position 6,897,557 of record NC_138741.1, read on the forward strand.
TCATGAACCCTAAAATATACATAAACCCCGCCCCCGGAACACGATTTATAGATCATCAAGATTATATGCTAATCAATGACTAGAAGATAACTTCACATAAGCTACATAAATTCACCAACAAACCATTCAGAAATGTTGTCTACATGTTGTCACTTCTTCTTGAGTCTCTCCATCATTGTCTGACTTTGGTTTAATAATAATAATAATAATAATAATAATAAACATTTATTTATATAGCACTTTTCATACATGGAATGCAACGCAAAGTGCTTCACAAACCTAAAAACAAATTCACACAATGTCAATATAAAAAAGAAAATACATATAAATAACAGTTTAAAATCAAAGACTTATACACAACTTCACATAATATTATTGTACTCATAAGCAACTTTAAAAAGGTATGTCTTAACCTGACTTTTAAAAAAATGAATGCTAGTAGCCTCTTTCACTTCATTTGGTAAAGAATTCCAAATTTTTGGAGCATAGTGGCTAAAAGCACCACCACCTGATCGTTTGTGTTTAACTGTACAATGTTCCAGAAGATTAGCATTAGAGGATCTTAATCTACGGTTAGGAACATATCTTGATAAACAGTCTGAAATGTATAAAGGTGCCAAATTGTGCTGAGTTTTATAAACAAATAAAAGAACCTTAAAATCGATCCTTTGGTGAACTGGTAACCAATGTAATTCCATTAAAACCGGTGTAATATGTTCTCTCCTTTTTAATTTCATTAGTACTCTGGCAGCTGCATTTTGTATCAATTGTAACTTTGCTATAGAGCCCTTTTATGGTTTGAGCATAAAAGGCTAAAAGGTTTTGACATTTTCAGTGAATGTCTGTGTGAGGTAAAAGAACACAAGCTGTTGTAGCTCCGCCCCCTGTACTGGGAGCATCAGCTCATTTGCCTCAAAAAGTGACAACTTTAACATGCTAAAAATATCTGTGCGGTATTTTGAGCTAAAACTTCACATACACACTCTGGGGACATTAAAGATTTTATATTTATATTTTACATCTTGTGAAAAGGGCATTATACCAGTCCTTTAATATATATTCATTGACTATATAAGTAATTTTTTTGTCATGGAACACACGTTTGTTCACAGATTTCACAGTCCATGCTTGTTTCCTTTAATTTATTTTCCACATCTGAGGTTATCCACTGTTGCTTTCATTATGGCTATTACAGTAATGCACAATGATATTCAAACTATAATTAAACCCTTTTATGATTATACAACACACATAATCAGTACCTGTGATTATCATTGTCATTGGACACAGTTAGTATGTCTTTGTTCCCAGCCAAAATTGAACCCATTTAACAAAATAGAATCCCCTGTGCATTGTTGTATATCTCTGTCATTGTTGATTAGGACAAAAACTCTGATTAACTTGGAAAAATATACCTTTTATTGCATGTCACGGCCTCTGGAGTTGGGCAAATTTACTTAATAACAATTGTTTATTTTGATTATGATTTTTATTTTGATTGATTATGACATATAAACTCTCAAAAAGGAGTATTTTTCTAAGTTTTTGCAGGATTTTTCTAACATATTATCATATTGTGCCTGAAGAAAACATCGAAACGGTCTCACGAGGAGTACACCTTTATTTGAATCTAGACACTGACGAAGATACTGTAAATATGTATCTTCCTGTACTGTAAAAAATCCTCTGCGCACAAGCAAACATGATTCACTTAGCAAAGATGTTTGACAGTAAGGCTTCAAACAGTCGACTCTGATTTACTCAAACATCCTTATCAATCGCTAACTAACTGAACAGATACCAAGAACAAACCAAATCACAGGATCTCCACACGGATCAACATTACAAGGATCTTTCCGCTGAAGAATCGAAAGCAGAGAGAATGTAGGCTGGAATACCTTGCTGAAGAATGTTCTGGAATTGGTTCTGTTTGAGCCAGGCTTGGACCTGTTCCTGCAGAGACGGATCATCTCTCACAGCTGGATTTCCATCGCCCACTTCATCCTTTAACAGCAAAACAACACAGCATGAGACAAGTTCTGGTTTTCTTTCCTTTTTGTGAGGAGTGCTAAAGATTTTATCTGCTATGATCATACTGAAAGCTCCAGAAGAAAAGATGAAGATGAAGGAAAGCAACAGTTGCACACCAGACAGCTTCAGATGGGGGAGGGATGACAGCGAGAGAGCGCACACACACACACACACACTATTACACATGGCATTACTCATCCATGCACACAATAGACACACCTCCTCACTGTACACACACACACGCACACACACACAAGACTGGAAATTACGTAACGGTAATGTAGAGCAGATATTTAAGCTGACCTCCTGCTGAACTCCCAAAACCTCTGCCTGTTACACACAAAGCACATAAATATAGGAAACACAGAGGCTAGATATTTCCAAAAAATATTCCGTCACACATTTCTCTCTTTCTGTCACTTGAAAACACACTCACAGACACAAACACTCTCTATTCGTCTGGAATTTACATTTAATTGTTTTTTATCAAGGTTAATATCTTGCTCTCCAGTAAGTCAAACTTTTTTTGTTTTGTTCAAAATGCTATAAGCTGCTTAATATATGTGTGCAAAGAGAAAGAAAAGAAAATGATTGTTGTTATTAATTAATAAATATTAATGAATAAGTTTAATATATAATATATTATATAAATAATCATTATTACTATTATTAATCATTAAAATGATTATTATTGATGATTAATAAATATACTATATATATATATATATATATATATATATATATAAATATTAATCAATGCCATTAATAAGTAACAACATTTATTACATATAACACATTATGCAAGTAGTATTTATTGCATATATTATTTATCATTAATAACTTGCATTTTATTAATTAAAAAAAATATTACAACTATAATTTTATTTTATTTGTATGTCCTATAATGTTAATTAAAACTTAATAAATTAAACAAAGCATTTTGTATTAAACACAGACAATAATGAGTGGACCAGTTGCATGCATAGATTTCTTGTTGTGTGTGTGTGTGTGTGTGTGTGTGTGTGTGTGTGTGTGTGTGTGTGTGAGAGAGAGAGAGTGTGTGTGTGTGTGTGTGTGTGTGTGTGTGTGTGTGTGTGTGTGTGTGTGTGTGTGTGTGTGTGTGTGTGTGTGTGTGTGTGTGTGTGTGTGTGTGTGTGTGTGTGTGTTTGAAGCAGCAGTCAAATCCAATCACAGTTATCAGTGCTCTCTCTTTCTCTTCCTTTCTGTCCATCAGTCTTCATCTGGCTAGTCTAATCCCTCAGTCCAATTTCTCCTGTGTGACTCATATACAGCTGACCCCAGAGTCTGCATCATCATCTTCCCCCCCCCCCTCTCTCTCTCTCTCTCTCTCACACACACACACACGGACGCACACACGCACACAGAGACGCACACACTTAACAGAGGCTCAGGTGCAGAGAACAGAAATCATTCACAGCAAAAGTGTGAACTGTTTAAAGTGACAGTGAAACAGCCAAACTAAAGAAACAAATGATATCACTGAGTGTGTTGTTTATCCAGCATGACACATTTATCAACGTGTGACAGAAACTGCTCTTGATTTTAGAGATGCACAGCATACCATATTTGATATCGGCCTATATCAGCATTTTTTTGCAATTATCTGGATCGCTCGATAAAGATGGCAGAAAATATCAGGTACTATTTTATGTTTAGATACTCTGTTTCTATGCCATGCCAAGGGGTTGTATCATGAGAAAACACATTTTCCTTGACCTCTTACAATGGAGTTAAAAGATCACAATATCAGTATTCATACAGTTTTTTTATTTTGTATTACTGGCCATCATAAAGGTAACTAGTTATAACATAAATGTAATTATTTGCTTCTGATATCAGCCAATTAAGCGATACCACATGAGTAAAGGCCCATTCACACCAAGAATGAGTCAACAGACACCACAACTGTATTGATAACGGCACAGAAAAATGATATACTTGGAATCAAATTCAGAGCAATTTTTTTCCAACTGATGAATGATAAAAACATTGACAGCCAATCAAAATCCATCCTACTTTAAAGAGCTCGAGCATTTAAAGCGGCAAAACTGCAGTGCGCTTATAATAAACAGTGTGGACGCTAATATAGTTATTGTTATAGTTATCTTTATAGTTATTGTTCTTGGTGTGAACGGGCTTTAAGAGTGCTGTTGTACTTGCACAGCACAACAGATTTGGTTGAAGATGAAGATGAAGGAAAGCAACAGTTGCACGCAGACAGCTTCAGATGGGGGAGGGATGACAGCGAGAGAGAGAGCGCACACACACACACACACACACACACACACACACACACACACACACACACACACACACACACCACACACACACACACACAACCCAGGCAGTATCAAACAGTTCCATGAACAAGTTAATATCAAGTAATTGACATTTCCAGGTACAATATACCCAGCTATTGTCTCTATTTTTGATCCATCGATGAAATTCTATGTAGGGAACAAGTTTAGTGTTGTTAACATTTATGCTGTTTCAACTCAATTCAATTAAATACATGCAAATGTTATGCCACACATATAATCACATATACATTTAGGTCTTAAGTGAATGCAAGAAGCCGAGAGAAAATCGGATGTGTATCAATATATATTTGATTAGGTCCCCTTTGTTCATTCACTGCTCTTGACTGGATCACTGCAGTCGGTTTGATAAGAATCACTGTATATTTAATTCATACAGTGAAGACTATTTTACTGTATATTTGATTACTTTTCAATTTACTACTTTTCAATGTACTAGACTAATACTATTGTTAGACTTACCTGATAATCTTAAAGCACTGTTTATTTCATTTGTTTCTGAGTTTCAATTGTATTGTATATCCTATTGCTTGTAATTAGTTTATTTGTTCTTATTTTATTACTGATTGTTTAGTTGCTGCCATCGATTGCTTGAAAACTTTTCATATTAGCTTGGCTAGTATTAGTTTTGCTGTCATATCACAATTAGTCATCACTAAGTTTCCTGGAAATCGTAACAACTGAAGTCAAAAATGAACTGTTCCATTTAGGGAAATTTTGTAATATATATTTTTTTTTACATTTTGGGGGAAATACATTTTATAATTACCTTACTAAATACATCTGTGTTGTCTTTTGTGTTAAATACTTAAATTGAACCAGACCCAAGCCCACCTTCATTTCAGAACCTGGTAATAACTTCATTTCCAGCAAAAATAACTACATTGATATACAGTATATCTATCGTAACGACCAATAAAAATGACTCATATTTTGATATTAGATTTTGGTCACCGAAACATTAACAAGACCTCACCGCAGTAGGGCAAAGAAAGCTGCTGCTGCCCAGCTGTGTAGGTGTGATCCACGCGCGCGCGCGCGTGTGTGTGTGTGTGTGTGTGTGTGTGTGTGTGTGTGTGTGTGTGTGTGTGTGTGTGAGCAGCCATCTCTGATTACTATCTGCCCTTGCATAGCAAACATAAGGTGGTGTGTGCGTAAGAGAGCAGACTGCATGAGAGAGGGAATGAGAGAGAGGGAGAGCAGGACTGAGAGAGAGAGAGAGAGAGAGAGAGAGAGAGAGAGAGAGAGAGAGAGTGAGTGTGTGTGTGTGTGTGTGTGTGTGTGTGTGTGTGTGTGTGTGTGTGTGTGTGTGTGTGTGTGTGTGTGTGTGTGTGTGTGTGTGTGTGTGTGTGTGTGTGTGTGTGTGTGTGTGTGTGTGTGTGTGTATTACTCATCCGTGCTTCAGTTCTCAGGACGAAGGGAAGACATGATTTATTCATTTACCCACAGGCAGGTTTTGATCTCTCTCTCTCTCTCTCTCTCTCTCTCTCTCTCTCTCTCTCTCTCTCTCTCTGGCTCAGACTGTCTTTCTTGTCTTGCTCACACAAACATACACAGTCTCTCTCTCTCTCCCGCTGTTTCTGTGCCTCGCTCACCTCGCTTGCACTCTTATTTCTCTCTTTGACAAACACACACACAGGCGCACACGCACACGCACACGCACACACACACACACGCAGCTCTGCTTCACTGGCCTTTAGGAGGAGGGGAAGGGGGGTAGTGAATGGAGGAGGAATGAGAGAGGAGATAATAAGACGGGGGGATGAGGGAGGTGTGATTGGAGAGAGCGTTATGTGGGCAGGATGAAGGGCAAATTGAGCTAATGATGATGGTAAGGTTAATTAGTGTTAATTAGCGTGTTACAGAGCGGCTTCCTTTGATTGGTGGGCTGGTTTTCCTGCTTTTAAAGTTCTCTAAACAATCTGAAATTCACTCACTCCATCATTTAAGACAAACACACACACAGTCTGAAAATAAAAGTGTCTCCCTCATACATATGGAACACACACACTACACAATCACAATCTCATTAACTCCCAAACATACTCACTCACACACACAAACAAACAACCTGAGCACACACACCTAAGCTGACCTAAACACGAGAAATGAGATGAAGGCATGAGTACAGAGAAACACAGTGACTCAAAGACACTAAAGAGTACGAGTGACGCACCACAGGACTGGAATGAACATGATGTACAGAAAATTGTATTTATTATAAATGCATTTTAATTATTCTGTTTATTCTTTGTCTAATTTAACAGTACATATGGATATTTTAACTACTGATAGTGTGTAACTGCGAAGAAGGCTGTCGTGATGACAGCCACTTTCTTCAAAAGAGCATGAAATTATCTCCATTTACGGTATTAAAATTGAACCCTGGTCTTGAATATATCAGGTAAAATACAAGTTGTAGCTCACACAGTAGACTAAGCATGGCTCTCACAATGCCAAGGTCCAGAGTTTGATTCCCAGGGAATGCATAAACTGATATTGAACATGCAGACTCTAAATATGTAGTAAATATGATGAAAGCCTGTAAATACATTAGGGTGTCACAAAAGTTTATCAAACCAATGGAGCTTTAAAATGAGTTGTAACAATTAACCCTTAGAGCAGACACACAAAAAAAAAAAAAACCTAAATCAAGCACTAATACAGACCCAACAACAGCACCAAACTAAACTCATGGCTGCTATGGATGTAGTTCTGTTTTTAGAAACTAAAATGTCAGGAGCCACAACTTAGATTTGAGGTTTAGTGGTTTAATTCCAGTTTCAATCAAAGTTCCGTTTGATCATTTTCTCCACACTGTCGTTTCTACGCTCTGAGAGAGAGAGAGAGAGAGAGAGAGAGAGAGAGAGAGAGAGAGAGAGAGAGAGAGAGAGAGAGAGAGAGGATGGGCTGATAGAGTCATACGAAGAGAGATGACCTCAGTCTAACACACAGCCCAAGCATCACCACGGCAACATGTGCAAGAGAGACATCGGGCTGATCCAACTATTGCATCAGGAAGAGAAATTGGGGGGGGGGGGGGAGAGACATACAGACAGATTATTGAAAAGGATGAGCACAGTGTGTTTGTGTAGCATGTACAGAGAAAGATCATAGCTCTAGTGCAGAAAGCAGGACGAGAACAAACAACCTTGTTCTTCTTATGGCGAGAACCACCACACACACACACACACACACACCCAGAGAGAGATACAGAGGGTTAGAAATAGATGATGTAAATTTGAGAGAAGAGAGAGGGAGAGGTAGATGGAGATGTGCATGTTATGAGAGAAGAGAGACAGAAAGACTTGATTGAGAGGGACAGAGAGAGAGAGAGAGAGAGAGAGAGAGAGGGAGGTGTAGAGGGAGAGTGATGAAGTAGATGAGATAATGACAAACAGAGGAGAGTGAGTGAGTGAGTGAGTGAGTGAGGATAGAGGCGCAGACCGACACACACAGAAAGAGTGCTCATAAAAATCAATGCAGGAGTCTGAAGACCTGTCCTTCAGTAAGAGAAGAACTGAGAGCACTAGATCAGACGCAGACAGACAGAGAGAGGTGCACTTTCCTCTTCAGAAAGCCTGAATTACATCACTGTCAAGTGAACAGAAATATCTACAAGGCATCTTAAGTTGTCTCATGCTGTGTTGACACAGCAACAATTCTTCAACCAATGGTGTGTGTTTGGGGCGAGATTCTCTGATCAATAGCAGACGGTGGAAGCATATAAAAAACCTGTATAAAAAACAATATACACTACTGGTCAGTAATTTGGGGTCAGTAATTTTTTTTTTCTTTTTTTTTTTAAATAAATCAATACTTTTATTCAGCAAGGATGTGTTAAATTGATAAAAAGTGATAGTAAAGAAGATTTATATTATTAGAAAATATTTTTTTTATTTTGAATAAATGCAGTTCTTTTTAACCTTTTATTCATCAAATATATTAGGCAGCAGAACTGTGTCCAACACTCATAATAAATCAGAATATTAGAATGATTTCTAAAGGATCATGTGATAGACTGGATGTCACTGAAGACTGGAGTAATGATCCTGAAAATTCAGCTTTGCATCACAGGAATAAATGATAATTTAAAGTATAATAAATTGAAAACCAATTATTTTAAATTGTAATAATATATCACAATATTTAAAAAATTTCTGTATTTTTGATCAAATAAATGCAGGCTTGATGAGCAGAAGAAACTTCTTTCAAAAACATAAAAAATAGTAATGTTTCCAAACTTTTGGCCTGTACTGTATATATATATATATGCACATATACTCTACAGAAGATGTGGCTTAAATCAATAACCAATAATTAGTTTTATGACAACTAATAACTGATATGGTAATGATATAAATCTATTCTGCTTTGCCCTTTTTCCAATGTTCACATTAACGCTTCAATTTAGAGTATAAAAGTTGGATAAAAGATCCGAATTCTATTGATCTATTGAGTGTAATAATCAATAGAGTAGGGTGGAATACAGCGGTAATGAACAGAACATGGTAGAATAGAGTGGGATGGAATACAGTAGA
>NC_138741.1:6911467-6921467 GCF_965113295.1 Leuciscus leuciscus
GTATAAGAAAAGAGCAGATTAGAGCACAGTAGATTAGAATGTAGATAGAATATATAGATAGCATTAGTAGATAGAATAGAGGAAAAATAGAACAGAATAAAATAGAGTAGATAAGAACAGTTCCTGTAGGTACGTACGAAAGTAGAACATTGCACAGTACATTTGCACTGATTTAGAATGGACTTAAATAGAACAGAATACAGTACAGTAGAACAGAATAGAGTAAAATTGAGAATAGAATTGAATGAAATGAAAACTGAATCAGATAAAGATGCCAAAGGTGAGAGAGAAAATGAAAACTGAAAAAGAGCTAAAAATATTGTGAATGTGTGAAACGGAGATGGAAACTTTCTTTAAACAGATAGAGTGAAGACTGTTTGCATGTGTTTGTGTGTGTGTGTGTGTGTGTGTGTGTGTGTGTGTGTGTGTTTGTATGTGTGTGTGTGTGTGTGTGTGTGTGTGTGTGTGTGTGTGTGTGTGTGTGTGTGTGTGTGTGTATTTATATGTGTGTGCTTGTTTGTGTGTGTGTGTGTGTGTGTGTGTGTGTGTGTGTGTGTGTGTGTGTGTGTGTGTGTGTGTGTGAGAGTGTGTGTGTGTTTGTGTGTGTGTGTGTTTATATGTGTGTTCCTGTTTGTGTGTGTGTGTGTGTGTGTGTGTGTGTGTGTACGTGTGCTTGTGTGTGTGTGTGTGTGCTTGTGTGTGTGTGTGTGTGTGTGTGTGTGTGTGTATGCTTGTATGTTTGTGTGTACGTGTGTGTGTGTGTGTGTGTGTGTGTGTGTGTGTGTGTGTGTGTGTGTGTGTGTGTGTGTGTGTGTGTTTATGTGTGTGTTCCTGTTTGTGTGTGTGTGTGTGTGTGTGTGTACGTGTGCTTGTGTGTGTGTGTGTGTGCTTGTGTGTGTGTGTGTGTGTGTGTGTGTGTGTGTGTATGCTTGTATGTTTGTGTGTACGTGTGTGTGTGTGTGTGTGTGTGTGTGTGTGTGTGTGTGTGTGTGTGTGTGTGTGTGTGTGTGTGTGTGTGTGTGTGTGTGTGTGTTTTATTTAGTATTCACAGTATTTAGTCCTGTGAATTCGGATAAACTTTTTTTGTCACATACTATTTTTCGCCTACTATATAGTAGGAAAGTATGCGCTTTAGGATGCAGCCCTAGTTTCTTTACTGAATGAATCAGCGTTTTTGAACGAAACTCGAATTAATGATTCAATGACAAATACATTTTTAACAGTCACTTGCCGCCACCTAGTGGCAAAACAATGTAATCGATACAATCGTTATTTGAAGCCCTGTGTTACTTTCAAAAGGGGATTTGCTCTATTTTGATCGCTACTGTAGAGATATAATAGAACTATAAAGTTTTATTCCAACTTCTGTGATGGTTTGAATAATTGTAAGACAGAAATATCGATAGTGTGTGGTTGAAAAGACTGTTTGTGAAGCTGTTTCATAACTAAACATGAAAACTGCTCCCTCTCAGCAGTCAAACACAGATTTGAACACTTCGGTATTGGTTTGTCAAAGGTTTAATAGCCGAATCGTTGTCTTTTAGGAATGAGATCACGTGGGTGTTTGAGATCGGGATCTTTTAACGATTAATCGCACAGCTCTAATTCAGACCACATCAGTGTCATGTGCCAGCGCTTTATCCAGACATTCTCTAATGCTTTCCCTCCCTCTCCCTTGCCTTTCTTTCTCACAGCCTCACAGTTCCCCCTCCACACACACACACACACACACACACACACACACACACACACACACACACACACACACACAGAGATGAAAGAGAGGGTGTCTCTCTTTTATCATCCATCCACGGGCATCAGAGACTGGAAGTGATGAAATGATGCAGTGGTGTGTGAGTGAGTGTGTGTGTGTGTGTGTGTGTGTGTGTTTCTTCACATCTCACAGTGAAAGTAAACAGTTTTACGCAGAGGACTACAGTCCTGTGTCACCGTGTCTTCTCCTGCACTAAATGATATGATTGCTCCGTGTGATTATGATAAACAAACACAGCCTGCGGTATTTAAAGAAGGAGGAGCGTGTGCTAATTACACACCCTTTACAAAAACACACACTCATACACTGATGAAATCACTATGAGAATACTCTCTAAAACACACACAATCTAAACTTAACATGCATTACACACTACAACATGTATTTAACCCTTCAGCATGCCCTGCAACTATCAAATCCAACATTAAAGCTTATATTGGACTGAACAAACTAAGACATTATTATTCTACATTCTTACCATTAAGGTTGCAGGAAAATATGAAACTTTGCTTCTTTGTAGTTTCCCAAACTTTGCAAAGCTGATGTAGTCTCTATATTTAACTTTATGGGAAAAATCTTGATCATGTTCTTTCAATGGTGGGTTTGTCTTTACCAGTGCTCTCCTTATTCTTTCAATTAAAACCAATGTAATAGTATTTTAAATGTCATTGAGTGATTGTTGTTTAGTGATTTTTTTTATATATATATTGGCAACTGATCAACATATTGTGGGATCAACATACACAAAACCACTCACATGGGTCAATTTTTTTTTTATTGAGATGTATGCATCATTTGAAAGCTGAATAAATAAAAGTTGTGCATTTATATTCGCGATTGTGCTGCATTCACTCACAAAAAGAAATGTTTTATATATTTACAGTAAGAAATTTACAAAATATCTTCATGGAACATGATCTTTACTTAATATCCTAATGATTTTTGCCATAAAAGAAAAATCGATCATTTTAACCCATACAATGTATTGTTGGCTATCGCCACAAATATACCCGTGCGACTTGTGACTGGTTTTGTGATCCAGGGTCACATATATTTAGATCTGAATTAATTTTCTTCAATATAAAACAAATTTTACATGCCATGCAGTGAAATTAACTTTGACATGCAAAATGTTTTTTTCTTTTTTTCTTTAGCATTAAATATGTTTATCACTTGTCTCATGTCATTCTCATTTCTCAAACACAGGCTCATTATGTCTATTAAATACACTACACATAACATACATGTACACTACCGGTCAAATAAATGCTTTTCTTTTGAACTTTCTATTCATCAAAGAATCCTGAAAAAAAGTATCACAGTTTCCACAAAAATATTAAGCAGCACAACCATTTTAAACTGTGATAATAATAAGAAAATGTTCTTTGAGCAGCAAATCAGCATATCAGAATGATTTCTGAAGGATCATGTGACACTGAACACTGGAGTAATGATGCTGAAAATTCAGCTTAGCATCACAGGAATAAATTACATTTTAAAATATACTAAAATAGAAGATAGTTATTTTAAATTGTAATAAGATTTCACAATATGACTGTATTTTTGATCAAATCTTTTCAAAAACATTCAAAAATCTAACTGAACATTTGAAAGGTGGCGTAAACTAGCCTATATTCTGAGCATATTCTGAACACACACACTCCTACACAAATAATACTGCAAAATGCTGACAATATTATATATAAACGCTACAGAATATAGTCAGAGAACATCCTATGAAGACTTCAATGACAAGCCTTAGTAGAAATATTATTATAGAAGTCTACATTCCTGTGTTTACATCGCAATGCTTTTTTTCCAACAGTACTTCCCCTGGAAAGCTACATTAAATTGACTTTCAGCCGTTTTGTGAATATAAATCTCATTACGCAACAAGTTTTATCACATTTTTTTCATTGCCGTGAGATGAAATGATAATTTGCAATTAAACAGACAGTCTGGGACATACATTCCTACAGGCACTTTCACAAACACTCACCAATGCTACAAACACAGACTAATTAAACCAGTAATGACTGGGAAATGTCTTCATATATCACAATTTAATGAGGAGGTCTGAGAAAGCAGTGACACAAATCTCATCTTTAGCAAAAAATGTTACACCTAGAGCAAAAGAGAGAGACACTGGACATAGAGGTTTATTAACAATGATGGTGTTGACGTTAAATAAAATTCACTCTATTATTTTTTTCAGCATAAACTGAAGGGAGATGAGAAAAGGCTAAAAATGCTCTAAAATATAGCTGTACATATTTTCATTCTTTTTACTATATTGCAGTGATACTTCAGGCCCTTATAATATTTTATGAATGTGTTTCATTCATTCATGTCATAAAAGCCTTTATGTCGAAGTAGATCAATAGCTCACATGTCCCCGAATTCCAGTCGCCCAAAAAGACAATGACATGCCCTAAAGGAAAGCTTCTTTCAAAACTTTATACATTTTAACAAAAGTTTTTATATGTAGTGGCTTGTAATTTAATCACACTGTGATACAATGAATGCCAGTCATACATACATACAAATGCAATAACAAAACAGCCCCTCCACACACACACACACACACACAAACCTGAATTATAATAACAACTTGCGCACACACCTCGAATGGCTGGAGCTCATCCTTTTCTGTGTAGAACTCCAGCTGTCTGTCAGAGATGAACTCCACCACCGACAGGCCTCCCACGCATGACTGACCAATCAGAGGCTGGAATCTCTGTAAAGCAAAATATCACATCCAATCAGTCTACTTGCAACAAGGAGTTCAACAAGGTCTTGAACTCATGTGTGCTCATCATTTGAAACATTATTTTAAAACAAGTTTTAAAATATATATTTCTAAGTAAAAAGTATTTTTTAGAAATATCATGAATTATTTAATTCATACGTTTTAGTAGGTTTTTTGGGAGTCACATTTCACAAAAAGAGTCAAATTATCTGATATTTCAAGAGCTTAGGGGTCTTCCCAATGATATCATTTCCTGTTTGATCTTTTTTATGCTTGTTTGTGCATTTGGACCATTGGACTTATTTGGTTGCACCATGTGAGGTTAATCAATAAGGTTTATTTAATTATTAAGATTTTTTTCTTTACTTAAGCTTTTTTCTTTATTATGATATCAGGATAGTAATATCACCCTGACACCACCACTTAAAATAAAATAAATAATTAGAAATTAACAACAAAAACTTCAGAAATAAGTGTCATGTCACTGACCTATATGCGCTAAATAGTGGTAAGCTGGTAAATTACATACAGTACATACAGTACATACAGTAAGCATGTTGAACAATATCTTCTACAAGAAATAAGTGCTGCTCTTTTGAACCTTTTAATCATCAAACAATCTAGAATACATTTTTTATAACGTTTCCACAAAAATATTAAGCAGTAAAACTGTTTTCAATTGTGATGATAAGAAGAAATGTTTCTTGAGCAACAAATCAGCATTAGATTGATTTCGGAAGGATCATGTGACACTGAAGACACTGGAGTAATGATGCTGAAAATTCAGCTTTGCATCACAGGAATAAATTACATTTTAAAATATGCTAGAATAAAAAAAACAGTTATTTAATTTTTTTTCTTTAATATGGTCTCAGGATGCATCACCCTGACTCAATTCAACAACAAAAACAAAATTAAAAAGTCATGCGCATAAGTTAAAGTAAGCAATGCTCCATACTGCACAATTGACCAGTGTGTGTGTGTGTGTGTGTGTGTGTGTGTGTGTGTGTGTGTGTGTGTGTGTGTGTGTGTGTGTGTGTGTGTGTGTGTGTGTGTGTGTGTGTGTGTGTGTGTGTGTGTGTGTGTGTGTGTGTGTGTGAGCAAATATCTTGAGAGAATTCAGTTAAACTCTCATTGATCAAGTCATATTCTCTATGCATGGTTTCTATTTATATAAATACTAGGCCAGCACACTCAAAGTTTCCATGTCTGGCTGCCTCGGTTGTGTGTGTGCGCGTGTGTGTGTGTGTGTGTGTGTGTGTGTGTGTGTGTGTGTGTGTGTTCGTTCATGTAAGTCAATGCATATTATGCAACACAACAATTTTCATGTCTCTGCAGAATGCTGAAGTGAAATCTAATCTAAATATGGCAACAGTGTTAGGGGATGTGCATATGTGTGTGTGTGGGTCAGGTTTAGCTTACATTGTGGGGATCAAATGTCCAGCCAAGCGTGGATGACTTAAACATAATAAATGTCCTACTGAAAATGCAAAATAGTTGAGGATAAGGTTTATGTACAAAAGATAGAAAACATCATTAGCTCAGTATAAAAACAACAGATGTCAATGGAAAGTCCCCAAGATTAGAAAAAATAATGTTTTTTTGCAGATACATGTGATGACTTCTGAGGAGCCAAACATCAGTCAACCAAAACCTCAATTCACTTTGTACTGTGTGTGTGCCAGTCTGTCTGACTGTGTGTGTGTGTGTGTGTGTGTGTGTGTGTGTGTGTGTGTGTGTGTGTGTGTGTGTGTGTGTGTGTGTGTGTGTGTGTGTGTGAGAGAGAGAAAGACTCATAAACCATGAGCTTGGAGGGTAAGGGGACAAACAGAACGTGTGTGAGCTATTTTTAGACACTCTACACAGTGTATGTGAGTGCACTGCACTCACATACACTCTGTCGCACACACCCCACAGTTACACACGTTTACCGCACTGTGGTTTGAGACTCTGTTCTGTCAGTGAGGCATACAGAGAGAAAGGACAAACAGTCAGGACAAACATTCTTCAGCAGAAACAGCATAACGACTTCATTAAGACACAAATCTGTGCACAATAAACACATTTAATGCATGTGCGCACTAACAGCTAAACTACTACAATTCTGCTCCTAGAAATATATAAATAAATAAATAGACTAATTTAAATTACTATACACAACAGAATCCAAGGTAAAGTGCTCGACCAGATTGATAACTGGATATTTTGTGACTGTCGACATTAGCCTGTTTTTGGTCAGGTAGAAATAATCAACATTCACATTTTCTGGTTTCAATTTTACATTCAAAAGGTTTTGGTTAGTAAGACTGGTTTTATAGAAATTATTAATACTTTTTCCCCCAGCAAGGACATTTTATCCAAAGTGACAGTAAAGACATTTATAACTCATAGTAAGAAATGTTTCTTGAGCAGAAAATCAGCATATTAGAGTGATTTCTGAAGGATCATGTGACACTGAAGACTGGAGTAATGATGCTGAAAACACAGGAATAAACATTTTAAAATATACTACGATAGAAAACTTGCAACAATATTTCCCAATTTTACTGTGTTTTTAATCAAATAAATGCAGCCTTGATGAGCACTTTTCAAAACATTAAAAAAATCTTACAACCCTAAACTTTTAAGTATTATCAAATACATGTTAATTTAATTTTCAGCTATTTTAAGTACTTGTATGTTCACATTTACCATCATTCATTTAAATATCTGTAATATATCAGCATATATTGCCAGTGTATTGTCCTTCATCCGCTCTTTGCAGCAGATATCAGTGTTGGCTATTAAAAATCCCTATCGGTCGATGATCGCTAACGGAAATCATTAATATCTTGTGTAAGGTGTCCATGCGAGAGTAAACCAGTGTCTGGAGTGTGATATTACAAAGGCTGCGGTAAGCCATAAAACGAAGTCAAATGAATGTAGTCTAATCATAAACTTAAATGAGATCCCACTGCACTTTCAGTCCATGCATGTCTGTTTAATAACTCACACACCAGTTCCTATCATGCTGGGAAGCGGGAACTTTCCATTGAATATCATTTTCATAGTGAACTACTGATACTTTCTAGCCTAACCCTAAACGTACTCACAGAAACCCTTTCTGCAGACAATATGCCCGGCCCAATACCACACTTGCGGTCTTTGAACCTTGTCTAAACGTATTTCCTATATTTGGCCTACATGTATGTGGGACTTTTGATGACCTGATGGGACACACTTGCAACAGTGTGTTGTAAAGTGTAAGTAGTACACATCTTTATTTACACATTTTGATTTTCACTACTTTACACTTTAAAATAAACCTCTAAATGTCTTTAGAGTTTTACAAAACACAAATAAATAATCTCTGCAACATCATAATGTGCAACACTTTGTTTTAATGCCAAATTAAGTGTAATATATAAACAAATTTAACTTACTAAAAAAAGTCATCATTTACTCACCCTCATGCCGTTCGAAACCAGTGAGGTTTTCTTCTGCAAAACACATGATATTTTGAAGAATGTTGGATCCAAGCAGTTTTGGTGACCATTAACTTTCATTGTATAGACGACCACTGAGACGTTTCTCACAATATCATCTTAAATGTTCCACAGAAGAAAGAAAACCATACAGGTTTGGAACGGCATGAGGGTGAGCAAATGATGACAGAATAAAACATTTCGGGTGAACTATCGCTTTAAGTCTTAGTTACGAGAAATTAAGTTGCAGTTGCGAGAAATAAAGTCGCAATTAGGTGAAAAAAGCTGATATTTTGAGAAAAAAGTTATGAAATGGAGTAACAATTCTGGAAAACTAGGTTACCATCTTATTTTTTTAACTCTGTGGAAGAAACTAGCTTCCATAAGTGTGTTTATAAAGCCATTTTGATTTCAGGTTTTACTGTCCTTGCGTAATCCAAACCTGAACCACACACACACACACACACACACACACACACACACACACACACACACACAAGATCAAAATCTGGACCACAAAAGCGCATGTGATCAAACATTTGAAGCCTCATTTACAATGATCACACACACACACACACACACACACACACACACACACACACACACACACACACACACACACACACACACACACGCACACACACAACTACTTTCCCCTCTCCCTCTGTCCTTTCATTTCTCTCTCTCACTCCAACAATCTAGGTCACACACCTGCTGAAGCGCGGCCATACACCCTCACTCTTGGCAGAGCACACAGTGTTGCCATGGTTTTAGTGTGTGTGTGTGTGTGTGTGTGTGTGTGTGTGTGTAACATTAAGACTTCATTAAGCCTTTAAAGCTGCTTGGGTCTGTCTCTACACATGCTTTGAGGGACTGAGAGTGTTTGTGTGTGTGTGTGTGTGTGTAAGGGAATGCATGAGTGGCTATACTCGCATTTGAGACCATTTATATTTTGTGTGAAGAAGGATATGTGTGTATGTAATTAGAAATGTCTGCTTAGCACAAAGCCACATTTAGGAATACTTAATAAAACAGGTCAGAGTGCATGTATGCACACACACATACAAATACACAGAGGAACAATCAAACAAGCAGGAGTCACTGCTGATTGAAAAAACAGAGATAAAACAGAAAGAGTTCGACGGTAAATGTCATATCAGTCCACACCCACTGACAGAGAGAGAGAGAGAGAGAGAGAGAGAGGGAGAGAGAGAGGGGGGGGGGGGGGGGGGGGGTAACAGCAGTGTTAATCACTGACCCTTGGGCTATGACACACTGACACGTGTCTCGCCACAGTAGCTGCTCTTTAACCCATGCAGGATCAATTTCGGCTCGTCTCTTCTGTAAATAATATGCGCATTTTCAATCTACTGTCCTGAACTTGTGTTCAACAGGAAGAAAAATAAATATAAATAAATCACGTGACAAAAATGAATATAATTAAATGGAGAACAAGACCTTTTTTTTTTTGAGAAGTCTAGTCAGATTTGACTTCTGAGAAATAACGCAGGAAACTCGTGCTCCTCGAGAGTCGACGTCTCACACTGAGGTCACAAGCTCGACATTTCAACTTTCAGTCCTCCTCACCAAACCCTCCCAAGTCCATATTATCTACTATGCTATCCACCTGAATTTTATAGCATTTTTAGAAAATGATCGACAAATTTGATGTTTAAATTAGCTTTAAAAGAGCAACCTATATGATGAGTACTATCATTGTCTTCTGGTGTAGAACTTGTGCTCAAGTGTGTTGAATGTTTCACAGGAACATAAAGTGTTTCTGAGTTGTCCTGCTCTGTTCCCTCCTCTCTCTCTCTCTCTCTCTCTGGGTAAACGTGACCTTTCGTGTCGGTTTTTCCCCTGTTGGCAGGGCTGCAGTCACAGAGCTTGTTCTGGATGAAGAACTGTCTCTGCTTTGAATTTCTGATCTAGAGATTCAGTTAATACTGTCTTTTAAGTGTTTGACTGCATTCAAACCGCACTGATTTAGTGTGGAAATCTCACTCAAGCGAT
>NC_138741.1:6926467-6983967 GCF_965113295.1 Leuciscus leuciscus
TAATCTGAACGCGTGGATACGACTCTTAACGTCCACCAGGCCATGTCCTCCTTCGCAAACTGGCAAAAAGATCACTGATGCTCGGACCCAGTGCTCGCCACTCCAGAAAAAATTGACCAATTTCCTCTGAATTTCACATATAATGTCCTCAGGTGGATTCCATGACTACACACCTGTGCCATAGTGTAGACGCTGCCAGGTTATTGGCGACCAGAACTCTCCCTCTATAAGACAACTGTGGTAATAGCCATTCCCACTTAGACAATCGGGCAGACACCTTATCCAGCATACCCTCCCAATTCTTCATTTGATATTGTCTATTGCCTATAAAAAACTCCCAACACTTTTAAACCTTCCCTTCCCCATCTCAAGCCACCTGGAAGTTGTGGATATCCTACCTCGTCCCACTGACCCATAATATAACCCTCACTTTTCTCCCAATTTACTTTGGCAGTGGACGCTTTTTCATAAAGCTTAATATTCTCATTTAAACTCCTAATATCCTCTTGCCTCGTGATAAACACCGTAATATCATCTGCATAAGCAGACAAAACTAATTTAACACTTTCACTTCCATTTTGAAATAACACACCTTGTAAATGTTTTTTAAGTCTATGTAAGAGAGGTTCAATCATTAGGCTATACAGCTGCCCAGACAATGGACAGCCTTGTCTGATCCCTCTACCAAGAGGTACTGGAGCACTAAGACCCCCACCAGCCTTTACCATGATAAACACATCGGAGTATAACAATTTTACATATGATAAAAAATTTTCACCAAAACCAAAATGTTTTAAAACATTAAACAGATACCCATGATCCACCCTGTCAAATGCCTTTTCTTGGTCTAATGATACAATTCCAAGATCACTATTATTAAGGTGGCTAAAGTCAACTAAATCTCGTAACACAAATATATTGTCTATAATAGATCTCTCTGGAACACAATACGTTTGATCTTTATCAATCAAAAACTCTAAACAATGCTTAATTCTATTAGCCAGACATTTTGACAGTATCTTATAATCCAGACATAGTAGGGACACTGGTCTCCAATTTTTCAATAAACATAAATCCCCTTTTTTTGGTAGCAGTGAGAGGACTGCACGTCGACAACTTAAGGGGAGTGATTTTTCTTTAAAACAATTTAAAAACACTTCATACAAATCCACTCCAACTAGATTCCAAAATTGCTTATAAAATTCAACTGGCAATCCGTCTATTCCTGGAGACCGACCTGAAGACAGTTGCTGCATTGCCTCTGTGAGTTCCTTAAAAGTAATTTCATTATCCAGCAATTTCTTATGTCCATCTGGTAACTTTGGTAAATCAAACAGTAATTCCTCAGTACTTTTAGAGTCACATGATTCTTTACTATATAATGACGCATAAAAATTCACTGCCATTTTTCTGATTTCCACCGGATCAGAGGTTATAGTTCCATTTGCACGACGAAGATGATGCATCTGTTTCTGTTGAACATTTTTCTTTTCCAGGTTAAAAAAATAAGAACTAGGAGCATCCATATCTTTAATCGAGCAAAACCTTGCTCTAATCAGTGCTCCCTTAGTCCGTTCCTGTAAAAAAGATCCAAGTTCCATTCTCTTCTTTTCCAAAAAGTCTTTCTGCACAGTTCCAGGATTATCCATAATTTCTTTTTCTAACTGCACAATGTCCTTTTCCAGTTTTTGTACTGTTACTTTAATTTGAGAGGAAGAATGCAAGGTATAATTCTGACAAAAAACTCTTATTTGGGCTTTTCCCACTTCCCACCACTGGCTAATATTTTCAAAAAAACTCTTTTTCATTTTCCACTCATTCCAAAACATTGTAAATCTTTCACAAAACAAAACATCTTGTAACAGTTTAACATTAAAATGCCAATAATATGTACGTCTTGACAATTCTTTCATGTTAAGATCTAAACCAACCATATGATGATCTGAAAAGGCATTTGGTGAATGAAAAACGTTCATTATTCTGTTGTTCCATATTTTTCCAAGATAAAACCGGTCCAATCTAGCCCCACAAACAATATTATCAGTCACTTTAACCCATGTGTACTGTCTTTCCATTCCATTCCTTACTCTCCATATATCTATCAAACCTCTTTTTCCCATTATTTTGGATAGTACTAAACTAGATTGATTATGAGGTTCTTCACCATTTCTATCAACAGTGAAATCTGTTGTACAGTTCCAGTCTCCCCCTACAATAATACACACACCATCATCAATTTTCTTAAGAGATTCATTCAGTTTCATAAAAAACCTCACCCTTTCTGACCCATTATTCAGGGCATATACATTTACAAAAGCAAACAGAAAACCCTCAAACTCTATTTTTGTTATTATAATCCTCCCCTTTTCAATTTCCTCAACATTTAAAATATTAACATTCATATTCTTTGAAAATAAAATAGCAACTCCAGCACTATTATTTGACCCATGACTTAAGACGAGCTTTCCACCCCACCACATACCCCATTCTATTTCATTATTATTATCAGTATGTGTTTCCTGTAAAAATGCAACATTAATCTGTTTTATTTTCAAAAATTCTGAAACCATTGCCAATTTCTTCCTGTCCCTACCCCCATTTATATTTAAGGAACCAACCCTCAAACACTCCATAGAAAGATGAAAGGATAGAAGGGATAGAAAAAGAAACCATTGTAAGAGAGACACCCTGTGCAACTTAATCATTGCTTTAATAATTTGAAGCACGAGATTTACCCTGACGTAATTTCGTTAAGAGTTTCTTCAAACGAAATCTCTTCTTCTTACTTAGTTCGTCATGGGTTACCGTTCTCTGTAGCATAATTACTGAAGCAATAAACTTATCCACATCTGGGAAGAAGTCATTTACTTCAACTATCTTACCAAAAGTTACATCCAAGAAATCATTTATTTCCTGCAATGTATACAATTCTCCCATAACTTGGGAACCAAATTCAGAAATTTCCGAACAAGCATCGTCATCCACCATCTCATTGTCATCGTTACTCATTTCAAAGCCCTGTGATGTTTCAGGTTGTGGCTCAATTTCACTTCCACCAGCCTCACTAGTCACCATTTCTACACCTACTCCACTTACTTCTGCTGTCACTGTAACTTCATCGGCCCTCATCATTCTCTCGGTATCCCTACTTTGGTTCACAACAACAGTGGGCTCCTCGCTAGGCCTCGTACTATCACCCACAGCAACACCACCATCATGTACTTCACTCACAGCCTGAGGTTGTATTCCTCGATTTATTTCACGATTCCCATCATCAACATTCTGCTGCGTATTCTCAACATTCTGAGCCTTATGTGGACATGCAACCCTCTTATGCCCAATGTCTCCACATTCAAAGCATTTATTATTCCCGGTACTCGCATACACCAGATACGACTTTCCTTCATGCCCCAGTCTAAAAGAAACATTCAAATCTTGTTCATTCAGAAACATAAAAACTTGTCTTCTGAATGATAACACGTGCTTCAAGGCCTCATTTTTGCATCCAAGAGAAATCATTTTAACTGGACTAGCAAACTTTCCGTAACTCGCAAGAGCTCGTTCAATTTCACTATTCTTAATGAATGGCGGCACATTTGATATCGTCACTCTAGTAGTAGGTGTAACCAGCGGTGAAACAGTAATAAAGGTACCACTTACCACAACGCCGTTGCTTATCAGACGATTAACCAAATTTTCTTCTTTCACGAAAATCACCACCGCCTTATTCATTCGAGAAGCCGAGCAAATATTGTCGTAGCCGATCTGCTCCCCAGCCGCGATCAATACATCCTCCACATTTACGCCAGGTTCCGCCATGCACCTGACCCCATGACGGAGCGAGAGAGACGCTGCACTCCCCTCAGGAAGGGATGCCATCTCAGCTCCGTCAAACTTTCCAAACAACTCACAAAACTTACAGCTCACCTATCCAATACAATTAATTCCTTACTTATCCGTCATAACTTCCAAGTGAAAGAAATAAATGAAAAAAAGAAATAGGAAAAACCGCCCTCTCACCGCGTTCACCTGCACTCACACACACCCAAACGCTCCCCACATGCAGAGAGAGAGAGAGAGAGAGAGAGAGAGAGAGAGAGAGAGAGAGAGAGAGAGAGAGGAGAGAGAGGGAGAGAGAGAGAGCGCATGTGTGTGTGTCTAACACACAGCAGAGCACCGACACTTATGTAAACACTGCGGGGTGATGTGTGTGTGCGAGACAGAGAATTAGTGAGTGAGAGAAGAGAGCTCGTCTGGTGGTAGATGTCGACGTGTGGTTAGACCGTTACTGGCACGGTGCCAAGAACAGGCGAGGGGGCGGAGGGTCTCTCACACACACACACACACACACACACAAGCTAAATATAGAGTCCTGCCGAGGCTTCAATCTCACACATACACATTGTGAGACTTGTCAAAACACAAGCATGAGATGAAACAAATAACAACATGTAGAACACTATGACTCCTGCGATGTGGATCCAGTCACTAAAACGGAATTTACTGTATAAAGGTGTGGTCACATTAGCTACATTTTGCCTGAATTTTGCGGGCAAAACAAAGTAATTTTCCATTGTCAATAGTGTAGTAATGTATGAAGTACAAAAGTCACTATAAACCCAAGCCAACTTTTCGCCCCTTTCGCAAGACTTTCGATCGCGCGGATTTCTATTGAGTGTAATTTGCCTGCTAAAACTAAAAAAATGTAGGTAAATGTGACACAAAATGTCACGGAATTTAGCAACAAAAGTAGGAGCGTACAATTAAATAAACTGAAATCGTGATATGGACTGTCTGTGATTATTACACCGCAAAGTCTACAATGTTTTGCATGTGTCAGAGTGAATAAGTTTCGTCTTCTACGGTTTCATTTATTACACATACTTAAACATGCGTGATGTTCATAGTGTTTTATGAATTAATTTAAATTACAACAGTTTTTGATGATAAATTTGAATTAAATCATAAATAAATATAAAAAAGATAAAACTGAATTTGTGAAAAATAAAACCAATTTTCAAACTGGGCCCTATATTTTCTAAAAAGTTGTATGAATTCAATTGATTAGATATGCTTATTAATTATTAAAATGTAATTACACCATTACATTTGAATCCAGAATAGTTCATATGGAAAACACAGAATTTGGGAAAAGTTTCATTGGGCCCTAAAAATGGACGTGCATGTTTTCTTGTGAAGCTCTCGTGAAGTTTCACCCAAGTAAAAAAAAAAGTCGGAAACATTCATAAAGCGGGAAACCAACACCGATGAGAAAGAGACCCCAAACCCCCAGAGGAAATAAATTTCCTAGGACACACAGAGCCCGGCACACAGACGTGCGGTTGACCTGTTATTCTGCGAGGTCACAGAGTAATGTAAGCTCTGCAGCTGGTACATAAATATGACTTTGAGAGCAGAGTCCAAGGTAACTTGACACAACTCTACAGCTGTGTATAAACACACACACACACACACACACACACACACACACACACACACACACACACACAACTCTCTCTATTTAAACTGCATTCAGACTAATGAAGTGTAGCAAGAGACGGCTTTCTCTGTTCTGTGCTTTGCTGGTCTCTGGGAAGGTACAGAGGGAATAAAATGGGGGAAAAAAACCAATGAAATCTCTCTCTCTCTCTCTCTCTCTGCTGAAATGATGGCACTGCTGTGCAGCATCCCTTCGGAAATAAATCTGATGTCACGCTCTCGTGAAATGTGCACACGTTCACGTACATCACACAGTGAATCATGAATGTGCGCTGAACGTCCAGTCTGTGATATTACACGCGATGCTACATATGCGCACGCTCTCTGAGGAATACTGTGTCATATATATATATATATATATATAATTTATATCATAGAAAACATCTCTTACGCTCACCAAGGCTGCATTTATTTGATCAAAAAGCACAGTAATTAAAACAGTCAAATTAGTAATCTTGTGAAATTAGTATTGCAATTTAACTATTTTCTATCATAAATTAAAATGTAATTTATTCCTGTGATGCAAAGCTGAATTGTCGGCATCATTACTGTCTTCAGTGTCACATGATCCTTCAGAAATCTAATATGCTGATTTGGGGCTCAAAAAACATTTCTAATCTTATTCAAAAGAACAGCATTTATTTGAAATAGAAAAATATTGGTTACACTTTATCTTAAGGTGTTTGTGGTATAGTGTAATTGTACATTTAAGTACTGGGTAATCATAATTAACTACATGTATTACTATAGGGTTTGGGTGTGATTTGGTTAGTTGCATGTAGCTTTGCTCAGTTTATAGCAATTACTATAGTAACTACATGTAACGTGTAACAAGGAGACTGTAAAATAAAGTGTTACCGAAATAGTATTAAAAACGTTTTTACTGTCTATTTTGACATCAATATCATTAGAATACCTTTCAAAATAAGTTCTTGTCCAGCTGATAAACGATGAAAACATTGACAGCCAATCAGAATCTACATGACTTTAAAGAGCCTGCCTTTTAAAGCGGCATACGTGCACTTATAATAAAAAGAAGGTTACACTTTATTTTAAGGTGCCGTTGTTACACTGTAATTATACATTTAAGTACGGAGTAATATTAAGTAACTACATGTACTTACTATAGGGTTAGGGTAGGATTAGGGTTTGGTTTAGGGTTAGTTGCATGTTATTATGCATAATTTATAGTTATTACTATAGTAACTACATGTAACATATTATGTAACAATGACACTGTAAAATAAAGTGTTACCAAAAATTATTATTATTGTCCGTTAGTGTGGATGCTAATATAGTTATCATGATAGTTATCTTTATAAGAATGGGCCTTACAACTATTAATTTAATCATTCTCAGTATTTATTAATACAAAAAATTATAATTAATACTAATTACTAATTGAAAAAAATCATAAAAAAAAAAAAATCATACTGACACAAAACTATATATTACACAAGAAATTACTCAAATAAAATAATTAGAAAACACACGTTAGCCACTGACAGGGCTGTTCGGAGATGGAGATGGACCGACAACTGTCTGCTATAATCAGCCAATGCAACACAGTCCAAGTAGGTAATCTCATAACAGTCTGAGTACTTAACCTGAGTACTGCTAATATCAGCCTACCACTAATTAACATATGACCATCCAAGTTTACATTAGTAAGATTTGAAAAGATTCTTAATATTGCACTGATATTTTAAATCTTTATATTTGTGTGTTCATGCACATTATTTTCTAAATAGCTCAATTAATGAAGAAGCAGTTTGTCTAAATAAGATGCAACTGAAACAATTATGATACATTGCAAAGTATATTGTATATTGTATGGTACTTTATGATACCATAAAGTTCAAAAAGTGCAGCCTTATGAACGAGAGTGTGAACACAATGCCGCATTTATTTTGCCGAGGTTATCAGGGATAATTTACATATAAAAGTTTTAAAGGTCAACAGCTATTTAAGAGTAAAAGGGAAATGAAAATAAATTACAACTTTTTGGCAGGAGAGATCCTGATTAACAAATGATTTAACATAACTCAACAAATTATGTTAAATCGATGTTAAATTCCCAACATGGATT
This sequence comes from Leuciscus leuciscus, assembly GCF_965113295.1. Classification (NCBI taxonomy): domain Eukaryota; kingdom Metazoa; phylum Chordata; class Actinopteri; order Cypriniformes; family Leuciscidae; genus Leuciscus; species Leuciscus leuciscus. Next base: position 6,934,056 of record NC_138741.1, read on the forward strand.
TGGGTACAATATCGACTTTCGTGTCTAAAGGTAGTCATAATCCCTCTCATTTCCCAAAATCCCCTCACCTCACATTCTTGTAAAACTGCAGGTCTTTTTATTTTTATTTTATGTAAAGGTCAAAACATCTCTTAGCACCAGCAAATATGCGCACACAAACACACACACACACACACACACACACACACACACACACACACACACACACACACACACACACACACACACACACACACACACACACACACACACACACACACACACACACACACACAAAAGTACAAACACCTAATCTGTTCCCCTTCCCGATATGTTCAGTCTCTCTCTCTCTCTCTCTCTCTCTCTCTCTCACACACACATACATACGCGCTTAGTTAATGGTCTGTCTGACAGTCACACACAAACAAACACACACACACACACACACACACAGGCTTTCATCCCGTGAGTGAGCGTCTGTCTCTTCCTGTCTCTTCTAATCTCTTTGACAAGTACACTGACATACATGCAGTGTTAATTTTTGACAAAGAAGGTTGGATAGTGATAGAGAAAAGAGGGCCAGGGAGATTATACTAGAAAAAGGGAGATAAAGGGAGAAAAAGGATGGTGTGTGTATGTGTGCAGGTCACTATGATAGAGCACCACTGCTGACTCAGTGGTATTCTACAGCAGAGAAAGTCACAAGCAGATCTGATCTCTCTGTGTGTGTGTGTGTGTGTGTGTGTGTGTGTGTGTGTGTGTGTGTGTGTGTGTGTGTGTGTGTGTGTGTGTGTGTGTGTGTGTGTGTGTGTGTGTGTGTGTGTGTGTGTGTGTGTGTGTGTGTGTGTGTGTGTGTGTGTGTGTGTGTGTGTGTGTGTGTGTGTGTGTGTGTGTGTGTGTGTGTGTGTGTGTGTGAAAAGGGAAAAAAGGAAACCAGAGTGTGTCTGTTCAACCCACAGGAAAACGTATTGCTCAGAGGTTCTTTCATATCCTATGTGTCTAAGTTACAATTCATTTAAGTTTCTCCTAAGAGAACAGCAAACAAATGAGCTTATTGAGAGACATACAGTTAGAGTATAAAATAATTCATGTATATTAATTAATTAGGGCTGTTTGTTTGGCATGACTTTATATACAATGTTAAAGATGCCATGGTATATCCATGGCACATTTTAAAGTAGCCCCGTAAAGCTTTTTCGAACATTACATTTCATGCAGTGTGTTTGTGAATGTAAAAAGCCTGCAAGTTTTAAAGATTAAAGTGCATGACAAATAAAGTCACTTTAAAATAGCATAATAGGGGCACTTTAAAGAAATAGTCAATAGTGATATTCTGACAATTATTCAATTTGATTCACCTTATGATTGCGATGCACTGAAATTGGGTCACAAATTGAACGCCATTTTTTAGAACAACTATTTAGCAAAATATGCTTCATATAAATGTATATTTGCATATCATGTAATTAAAGATTTACTAAACCAATAGTTCAAATATAAAATTGTTTGTCAAAAATGAATGATCATGTATGTTTCTGGTAGCCAAACAACAGCGCCAATTTCAGTTCTACAGTATATACCAGTGTATCACTTATTTTATAATGGCTTCAAACATGGTTAACCACATTATATTTATAATGTACGACTATTTGAGTCTAAAGTGTTTCAAAATGTGAAGCTGAGTCTGCAGTAATGCCAGACTAATTCATTTAAATTCATAACAAATAATCACTTCTTTTGGTTCGCATCAATATATTTCCAAAAAATATTACCTATAAAACTGTTTTCAACTTAAATAATAAAACCAATAGGATCCAACTAGTGTGTGGGAGGCTGAGGCAGGCGTGTGTCATTGAGAGTGAAATAAAATAGGAGTGAGAGGTGTAAAAAGGAGAAAGAGTATGAAAAGGGAAAGAATGAGGTGAGTGTGTGTGTGTGTTGGCAGAGACATTCTCATATGTTGCTGCAGAAATACCTTTTATACTGACCATCCTGATATATAAAAACACTGCCCATCTCACACACAGCCTTGCACTGTTTTATCAGACAAAGCTATAAACACAGTGCTCTGAATGGAGGAAGGTCACACACTCACACACTCCTTATCTCTGCAACCTGTTGACCAAACAGAGCTCTGTTGCCACAGTTACCACTCCACGTCACGCAGAGTAACCCGTAGAAAGACGCAGTCAGCCACGGTGACATGCCGTCATAAATTAAGTTGCATAACGCGTGATTGTAGAGTATGAGCCATAGTGGCACAAATGACTGCTTTAACGTCTTTGATCTGCTGTCTGGAAGAAGAGGTAATGTGAGGTCAACTTTATCATCAATTTGTTTCACAGCCAGCAGTAAACCATACAATCAGCAAGAACAAACACTCAACACCACAACACACAAAGAAGAGAGGGGGCGGGGGAAACACTTCCATGAGTAATTTACCTAGTATAATTAAAAAAAAACAATGGCAGCTGGTACAAAAGGATAAAAAAAAAAAAATCTATTACTCCATTAATCATAAAAGTACTATCCACATTAAAACCACAAAGCTTCTGTAAAAAAATACATATGCTGGTGGGCTTTCTTAACACAGTACTAAGGTATTTAAACTGATGTACAACCTCAACAGCATGACCATTAATAATGACAGGAGAGATGACTGTACGATTCTTCCCAAAATCTATAATCATCTCATTAGTTTTAAAGGGATGTTTTGGAGTCATTTCAACCTAGGGTCCTGTGCACCATGACCTCGAGCCAAACAACCCCTCCAGAAGCCTTTTTTCCCCCTTGGTCGAACATTATTAAAGTTAGAGCTTATTTAGAGATATCAGCCGAATGGCTTAGTGAAGACGCTAATGGATCCAAGGTTGTATCTCGTAAATTACCCCACTAATAATGCCCGGAATGGTACCAAACTTCTACAGTAGTACAAATAGGTTCTGTACTCATAAAACGAGGCATTGGAAAGTTTGTAAGTACATCAGGAGTTTATTTAAATAACACTTGCCTGACGGCTAATGCTAACCCGCACGTAGAGGTCACTTACGCGATTTGGGAAAAGCCTGTAAAAGTCCTGGCAGAAAGCGATGCATAAGGATGTAGTGTACACTAATTTGTCGACACTTCGGAAAAAAGAATAAAAAATTCACGTTACACTACATCCCTATGCATCGCTTTCTGTCAGGACTTTTACGGGCTTTTTACGTACCCCTAAATAACAAATGAAAACGTGTACTTTTCAAGAATTCAAGAATCATTTCAAGAATTCGTCTTGCAATCAGTCTCTGCTTCTCATCTCATATATTTAGATACATATTTAAAATAGTAATATTTTTATAACACAACATCTCCTTAAATAAAAAAAGCCAGACTGATAAAAACCCCCAACTCTGGCTGCATAAATCCAGTCACTCAGTTTCAAGCTCTTGTCATTTTTGCGTGTAATATGCATCAGACGGTCTGTGTATAGTGTGAGTGGCAGTACTTTCAGGGTTCATGTGGACTCACCAGGGCTGGTTGCAGTCTCCTCTTCTCCTGGACGCTGCTGCTGCCGTTTGAGCCGGTTCTTCTGGCGGCCCAGACCAGCTCCTGCTCCAACAAAACCACCTCACATTCCTCTCGAAGTCTCCTCCACTTCCTCTCCGCGCTCTGCTCGCCGTCCCAGTGCACACACACCTAACGTATAGAGACAGAGAGAGGGTTGGTGGGTTGCGAATGTATGTACAGACACAGAGGTACATGTGCAGACGCATATGTGTTCACAATTAACTTGATTGATGCTTCTAATTAATAAACCATTCAAAAGTGATAAATCTAGTAAATTAGAAACAAATGTCAACACACCAAAAGCATACGTAACTACATAACTACTTGCACACAAAAGCCTGCTTACACGCTCACACACACACAACATGAAACCGAAATTAAATCGATTACTTATGTTGATGGTGAAACGATCTTAGACACACACACACACACACACACACACACACACACATCAGATCACACAGTGATGTCCATATCACTCCAGCTCAGAACCAAGAAACAGATTTTCATTTGTAGGTCTGAATTCAATGATGTCACTCGTATTTGTCACCCAGTGTCATCACAGCGTCACAAGCGCTGCTTCTGACTGATGACTGAGCCAGACAAAATTAAAACTCACTCAACGGCTGCAATGAGCCATCCAGCTCTACTGCAGCTCGACAATATTGCTCAATCTGTGGCAGATCTGAATCACAAAGTCACCAAACAGAAACTCACTGTTAATATAGCCCTGATCTAGCCCGACTCGCAGTGGTTCAGAATTCATGGTAATCAGCAGGTAAGGGTATAAAGAGGTGGAGTATCTCTGCTTCTCATCTGTGGTCCGTGTGGAAGGAGAATCCAGCAGGACTGGTAATAAACAGATATGGGTTGAGCCTACTGAAATACAATTTGTGACCCTGGATGACAAAACATGGGTCACATGGGTACATTTTATGAAATTGAGATTTATACATCATCTGAAAGCTGAATAAATAAGCTTCCCATTGATGTATGGTTTGTTAGTATATGACAATATTTGGTTGAGATACAACTATTTGAAAATCTGGAATTTGAGGGTGCAAAAAAATCGAAACATTGATAAAGTCACCTTTAAAATTGTCCATTTATGTTCGTGATTGTGCTGCATTCACTCACAAAAATAAATGTTTTATATATTTGCGGTAGGAAATTTACTAAATATCTTCATGGAACGTGATCTTTACTTAATATCCTAATGATTTTTGGCATAAAAAGAAAAATCGATAATTTTGACCCATACAATGTATTGTTGGCTATTGCCACAAATATACCCGTGCGACTTGTGACTGGTTTTGTGATCCAGGGTCACATATGAGAATTCTGGGTGCATTTGAATGATTTTATTTGAATGTTTGATCAAGCATTTTTTGCATTTAAAGTTTACTTTAGAATATATATTTATTTATTTTTAAATTTCAGAATATTTTAGACATTTAAAGTTGATTATAGAAGTTTGATTCAACCTTTCAAACGTATGATCCAGAATGTTGAATTTAAATAATTTTGGGCGTTCGAAAATTTGATTTGAATGTTTAAATGCTCAATTATGCAAATGTGGGTGTCATAAGTGCATTTAGAAATTCGATATGAACATTTGAATGATCGATTCAGAAGTTTTGGATATCATAGGCCTTTTTAATTTGAACGTTTGAATGTTTGATTCTGTACTATTTGGCCAGCATAGGCGCGCTTGAACATTCAACTCAAACTTTTGCATTTTCAATTCAGCATTTTGGAAATTTGTAATCAAATGGTACAGCAACTCCCAAGGTCACAGGTTTGATTTCCAAGGAACTGAGAAAATTGTATAGCCTGAAAGCACAATAAGATGCTTTGGGTAAAAGTGTATGCCGAATACATACATGCTAATTAGAATATTGCTTAGAATATATAATTAGAACATGCTAATTCAGCATTTTTGGGCATTCTGGGTATATTTGTATGTTTGATTAAAATGTACGATTTAAATGTTCAAATGTTTGACTGAGCATTTGATTAAGCATAACTTTTATTCAAACTTCTGAATGTAACTTAAGAATATTTTGGACAAAATTGATTTGATCATTCAAATTATTGACCCATAATATGTGTATATATTATAAATATATTATGCATAATAACCATATGTGCATTTAAAAGTTCTATTCAAATATTAAAATAGGATATTTTTGCACTGGTTCGGCATTTGAAAATTTGAATTGAATGTTCAAATGTTTAGTTGTGTGATTTTTGGCATCATAGGCACATTTAAATGTTAACCTTATTGATGTTATACCATAAGCATAATCAAAGGTAACATTTTATTTTGATAGCCCACTTTCATTCAGACATTCAGACTTATCGTTATAGTTGCGCCGCCTCGACTGCCGTGACATCGATACAGAATTTTTTTTTTTTAAAGTTGCGCGCGACGGTCATTTAAAGCAAGTCGTTTAAAAAAAGTTGTGCGAACAAATTATACTGCGGTTGCTGACTATTGAAATCTAGCGGGTTTGGTGTCTCGTGTCGCAAATTCAGTGATGCTGGTAGTGACATTTCTCTCTGACCAATCAGTGATCTGCAGTGTTTACACACATCACATTTTAGTATCGGTAAGACTCGCTTGGAACCTAAACCGAGGTACTAGACTACACAGTGGAAAACCCCCCAAACGTGAGCCATACCGAGCTGTACCATGCAGTGGAAAAGCGCCCTAATAAGTACCTTTGCAACTACATGTCAACTACAAGCCATTAGAGTATTAGTAGAGTGTCTGCTTAATATCAGCTAACACTTTATTTTGATGCTCCCCAACAGACATTCAACAGACTATAAGTAACTTTGCAACTAGTATATCAATTAACTACATATAAACCTAACAGTCTACTAAAACTCTAATGAGAGTTAGCTGACATGTAGCTGCAAAATAATAAGAGTCAGTTGACATGTAGTTGCGAAGTTACTTATAGTGAGTAGAACGCCTAAAGTGGACTTTATCAAAATAAAGTGTAACCAAATCAAACATTCACTACATTCTACATCTTGTGTTTTTGAATGAAGACTTTTGGAGAGACATAAGAGTAACACAGTTCACCTTCCACTAGTTTGCTCAGTCTAGAATAGCAAACTTCACACATTATTAAGCATACCGATGCACCTGTGTGTGTGTGTGTGTGTGTGTGTGTGTGTGTGTGTGTGTGTGTGTGTGTGTGTGTGTGTGTGTGTGTGTGTGCCAGAGATGGTTTGTCTCACACTCTACAGAAAGAGAAAAATAGCCCTAAAATATTATGCATTGCGGGACACATGTTGTCATTGGTCAAGATCCTCTGAGAGTGAGAGAGAGAGAGAGAGAAAAGAGAGGAGAGAAAAAGGACCATTTTTGAGTTGCTATGCTACCAACATCACTGTCTCCGTCTCTCTCTGTCTCTCAATCTCCCTCAACTCCTTTTCTTTCAGCTGTCTTTCATCCTCACCTTTCCCCTTCATCTTCTCACGGTCTCTTTCACACAAAGACACACTCAAACTCTCTCTCTCCCAGTGTAAGGATGCGTGTCGGACACTGAGGTGATTTACGTGCACTCTTGCCATTATCTCTGAGATGTGTGTGTGTGCGCCTGTCTGCCGGACCGAAAGTGTGTATAAAAAAGGGCGAGCGTGAACGGAAAACAGCAATTATTCATTTAGAGGAGATCATTAGTCATAGGAACCAGTCCTACTGCCTTTTGAATCCACACACACACACATTTACACTGAGCTTCATCTGTCCTGCCAATGTGAAATGTGTCTACCATCACGTTAGGTTGTCATTTTTCACAGCGGCTGTTTTTTCTGCCATGTGTGTAATTATGATGATGTATGTGTGCCTTCTTTGGGTGTGTATGTGTGTGTCTCAGATGGTATTTACAAGATGTGAGTGAGCTAACAAGAGGCTTTTCTACGTGTGTGTGTGTGTGTGTGTGTGTGTGTGTGTGTGTGTGTGTGTGTGTGTGTGTGTGTGTGTGTGTGTGTGTGTGTGAGTGCCGAGCTGTTCGGCCATGAAGCGCCGACAAGCTGTAACAGGTCAGAGAAGTGTTTCACACATATCACATGGGCGCGCACACACACACACACACACACACACACACACACACACACACACACACACACACACACACACACACATATGCATACAGACTCTCAGGCACACCTGCAAATCAACTCAAGCATTGCATACTCACACTTCTGCAGTATCTCTTATTGACAGACTGCAGGAGAGAAACATTTACACACACACACTCTCTCAGTAAACACTTCCCTGAGGCTTGTGGGAGGGAAACATTCACCGGCATCAGATTTCAGCCTGGACTACAGCCAATGCTCAGGCAGAAATGTGCTCATAGCATCAGCATTCACACACACACACACACACACAAACTTGACACTGCCTTCCTGTCTGACAAACCACACACTCTTTTTTTACGAGTGGTTTTCGAAGAGATGTACGTGTAAATATATTCTGCTAACCGTAATAATCTGTTCCAATCATTTCTGCAACACAAGCGAGGAGCGAATGAGACGGGTCTGGTTGTGTTCCTGATGAAACTGACACTGTGTGTGTGTGTGTGTGTGTGTGTGTGTGTGTGTGTGTGTGTGTGTGTGTGTGTGTGTGTGTGTGTGTGTGTGTGTGTGTGTGTGTGTGTGTGTGTGTGTGTGTGTGTGTGTGTGTGTGTGTGTGTGTGTGTGTGTGTGTGTGTGTGTGAGAGAGAGGCGAGAGAGAAAGAGTCTGGGGAATAAAAGCATGCTGCCAACATAGTAGAATGAGACTATCATGTGACTTTGTGTGAGCGTGTTCGTGTCTGTTGTACATACTGTCTTTAGCGCTGAGTGCAAACACACACACACACACACACACACACACACACACACACACACACACATTCACAAACTCTGTGATCCACGGAGGCGCCTCACTGATCAATAATTTACTGAGCGGAGAGAGAGGAAGGAAAGGTGGGCGGGTGAGAGAGAAAGACAGACAGAACAAGAGAGGAAAAAAAAGACAGATGAAGAGAGTGAAAACGCGAGTATGTTTATAAAGTCCACGCACAGCAACATGAACACACAGTGTGTGACAGGCATGTTAAATTACCACAGCAACTATCTCCTATATGCCATTACAAAATGTAAAATGCACTTTAAAATAAATGTCATTATTCTCTGTAATTTACAAAGATTAATTTGCAAATGAAACACTGATAAAAAGTATTTAAATAGTAATTTATATTAATTGAAAAGTAATTATTATGCAATTAAATTAATGTGCAACACGAACACTGTAATGTAAAGCAAAATATTTTCATAATTAAACTGATCTCATAGTACAGTGTTATTAATTGCATTTACATTTTATGCATTTAGCAGATTCTTTTATCCAAAGGGACTTGCATTGCATTTCAAGGCACACATTAACATTCTTATCAGTTCTTGCCGTCCCTGGGAAATACAGGAAAAGCTGTGCACGTAATTAGCTAAATGACATGCATTATATAGTATGATCTGAACTCGTTTGAGATGAGGGTCTGGTGGATGTGAGCGCTGGAGTGTGTGTGTCATGAAGGTGTGAACCAGCCACACTGCTAGTGAACATAATAATGACTTGATGAGCTAGTTTTAGTGTGTGTGACAACAGAGAGGATGTAGTGTCCTTTAATATCCTCATATTATTCTAGTAAAGCAGCAGCAGGCCTTCTTTCACCGGAGGAGTGAGCGTTGGACACCAGTCCCGTGACTGTGATTCTGTCATGCATAATATTCCACAGTTTAAACAAACTCTCTCTCTCTCTCTTCTGTCTGCCAAACACACACCCTCTCTCTCGCTTTCACACTCTCTCCTCTGCACATATAAAGACACGCAAACATTCACACAGATACTGTGAGAGCTGAAGAGACGAGCACGATTACACAAACATCCGAAACAACCACACACACACACACACACACACACACACACACACACACACACACCGAACTCCCCGGGGCCCTAAAATCAAAAGACGAAGATGATTTCACAGATTCTGCAGGACTAATAGGAGATTCTCTTTCACACAAATACACACACACACACACACACACACACACAAACAGACACATCAATGCAAGTAATGCATCATCAGAAGGAGAAATGACAGAGTGGGAGTTAAAACAGCTTTGTATAATCGTGTGTGTGTCTCAGCAAAGCTTAGATCTACAATCACACAGCCTGAGCTGGACTTCTTATGCATTTCAGGAGATAAGCTACAGCGTGCACACACACACACACACACACACACACACACACACACACACACAAAATCTGTCTGCTCTGCAGAATCACACATTGCTTCCCTGGCACAGCTTCAAACCATCTGCCAAAGGTCAAGGGTCAAATGAGAAGAAAGCTGTATATAGAGCACACCGACACACATTTTGCAGGCAGACTGACTTAGAGGGTCACATACACATATAAACAAGAATTCACACGTTAGGTCAACAAGGCATTAGAAAGGGAGAGAGATGGTTTAAAAATGTTTTCCTTCTCTCCACATGAGCTGATGAAATTCAACCCGTGTCTCTGACACTGCAGAACCATATATCTGTGTCGCTGTGTGTGTCGGTGTGTGTGTGTGTGTGTGTGTGTGTGTGTGTGTAGACAGACACACACACGTGCAGAGAGCTGGAATACGGCCCTCAGTGTGAACACATGCACGGATGGGGAGGGGGAGAGGAGTGCTTAAATAGAGCACAGTACACACACACACACACAACCAGAGAGAGAGAGGGAGAGGTAGAGAGGGAGAGAGAGAGAGAGGGAGAGAGGGAGGGAGAGAGAGAGAGAGAGAGAGAGAGAGAGAGAGAGAGAGAGAGCGAGAGAGAGAGACAAGACAGAGACGAGGCCAAGCAGAGACATCTGGCTTTAGTTAATGCAGTGTTATACAGAATTAGGGTACTATCAGAGCGAGTCGATAAAACACACGCAGATTAAATTAATAAATGTCTGCATCAGACGAAAGATATCACAGGATGAATATCACTGCAACACACTTGTGCAATCCAAACAGAAACACTTGTCTGCACAAATAAATCCATCATAACTGCATCTCAAGTGGGTTAGATTGCAACAGATTCTATGTTACATATTTTATAAGAATACAAGCGGCCGAGAGATATTGTGAATATTGTTATGGCTACAAGGTATGATATAAACACAATCACATTATAGGACTGTCTATTTGCTTTTCAAAGTCAGAAATTTAATTTAATATGACTGATTCGAGCTAAATACATTAGGTTACACCAATCCTATTGGCAATTTATAACTATTTTATGTTTTTGGCGAATCAGTGGCTAATTCTTATTAATTCGCACAATCACCATTGTATGTTTTCGGATCTGCTTACATACCAGTGATGTTATATTTAGGGGTGGGGTTTGGGATGCACCTTCATGCTTACTTTTTAAATAAAAATTGTACCACCTTGTAAAATAGCAAAATTTTCCGGTGAGATTGTTATAAAGGGTCATTTTAAGGTCAGATCGGTAGAAATAGCCCTAATTTTAATATAGGTTTAAATATGCATCATTATATACTAATTTAAGTTTTCCAAATATTATATATTTAAAAATTATAAAAATTCTGTAATTTTCCCTCATATCGTTCCAAAGTCTTTCATTCATCTTCGAGACACAAATGCAGATTTTTTTACAAGGCCTAAATAAAATGAATACAATATATGAAGTGATTGTGTCTCATCAGAAGACTTGGATTAAACCACTTGATTAATATGGATTATTTGTCTTTATGAACTTTTTTGAAGCATAAAATATTTTACTTTCAATGGATGAACAGAATCTTTCATGTTTTATTAAAAACATGTTCTGAAGATGAATGAAATGTCTTTGGAACAACGTGTTGATATGATGACAGAACCTTCATTTTGGGGGAAACCGGCCCCTTTTAAGTATACAAATCTAAACCCATTACTACTATATTTAATTTTTCTACATTTAATTCGAATAGCCATTGACATTTTTGTAATTGTTAGTTTAAACAGCTAGTATGCCATATTGAACCATCATCAGCATCCAGAACTGCATATGTTCTATATCACACGTTCCTTTATTATCCCATTAAAAGTTCCTGTAGTTTTAAAACTAAAAATAGTGCGTAAGCTGTCAAGCCAGGACACATTGTAGATTGTTGGAAGTTAAAGTAAAGCAGTGCTTGTGGTAAACCCATGAGAAAACCCAATGCAGTAAAACAACAGGTTGTGAAGGAGATGAGAAGCATTAGGAGATATCTCTCTCTCTCTGTGTGTGTGTGCGTGCGCGCGTGTGTGTGTGTGTGTGTGTGTGTGTGTGTGTGTGTGTGCACTAACACGGCAGGAGGTTGTAACTCAGGGAAAGCTGTCAGTCACACGGCTAAGCCTCTGTTGCCACGGGGACATTGTCTAGCCAATGGTGTAAAAGATATGAATCCCCAAAGACAAACACACACTAACACACTTGCAGCGCTTACAATCTCATGAAACACAAACACATAAATACACCAGGAGAGGAAACCGACAGCTGTTCTGATAAACAAACCAAGCTCTCATGTATATTCCCCAGCTTTAAGAAATACAGCTATAACACCAGAGAGATTCTTCATAGAGGAAACTGAGGGCACTTTCCAAATAAATAGCCTATAATAAGATTACAGTTTTATCTAAAATAATTGACTTCACAGAGGGTGACAAACTCTCATACAGAAAGAAAATCCTGTTGGTGTGAGTTTACAACCAGAAAGACCTTGTTAAACAAATAGACACACACACACACACACACACACACACACACACACACACACACACACACACACACACACACCCTAGATATACAAGCAATACCGCACCTGTACGGGAAAATGAATGACAGATATGCACACATGAATGCAAGCCTGTCAATCAATCAGACTGCATATGATCTGAGCAACCAAGCCAGTAATAACCAGTCACACACTTTCTTCCTCTCTCTCATTCATTCACACACACACACACACACACACACACACACACACACACACACACACACACACACACAGCTGGGAGCAAACGACAGCGTGACTATCAATGCACATAAACACTGACATCATAGAGAATGAATAAAACATCATAATAATTCTCTCTTTTTTGAACCCCACTGGAATACACTGTGTCCGTTTGATTTAGACTTTAAATGACAATAAAAACCTCAGGATCAGATCAGTGTGATCCTCAGAGAGTGATCTGCTCTACCGCTGAGCACTGGTGTAGGAGGAAAGTGTGCCTTTGACCCTCATAATTAGCTTCACGGTTGTAAAAATGCAAATATTGTCTATACTGCGGCGCACAGGGCGCTGTAACTGTAATGGCTTTCACGGAGTCAACATGCATTTAGTAACGCAGAGGGTTCCCACAGCTCTTCAATAATGAATATCCATGGCTTTTCCAGATGCGTGTGTATGTATTATTGTATATATAATACACACACACACACACACACACACACACACACACACACACACACACACACACACACACACACACACACAGTTTCTATTACTTTTCAATTTCTAAATTTCCTATTTCTTAAGTTTTCCATGACTGTGGGAATCCTGAATCTGGATACACACCACATGCAAACAAATGCTAGTAATGCACATTGCATGATGTTGTAATTGAGTACTATTGACTGTTTATGTGCAATAATGTAAAGTGTATGCTTTCTTTCTCGAGAAATGTTTCAAGTAAATATCAATATATGAAGATAAAAAGGAATCTACTGGCGATGAAGCTTTCTCAGTGCTGTGGTGGAGTGATGGAGTCATTAGACGCTACAGCGGCAGTGCAGTAAACTCACAACAGCTAATTAGTCTGAGTGAAGCCACACACACACACACACACACACACACACACACACACACACACACACACACACACACACACACACACACTCTCTCTCTCTCTCTCTCTCATACACTCTCTCTCTCACACACACACTCACACACTCTCTCTCTCTCTCTCTCTCTCTCTCTCTCTCTCTCTCACTCTCCCCTGACACATACACACACTCTCTCTCTCTCTCTCACACACACACACACACACACACACACACACACTCTCTCTCTCTCTTACACACACACACACACACACACACACACACACAGACAGACTCTCTCTCTCACACACACACACACACACACACACATTCACTCTCTCTCTTTCACACACACACACACACACGCCCCCTCTCTCACTCACACACACACACACACACACAGACTCTCTCTCTTTTACACACACACACACGCTCCCTCTCTCTCTCACACGCACACACACTCAGACACTCTCACACTTGTTTTTTTCTCTATCATAGTAACACGCCCAGTCTTCGACTCATAGTAAAAGCCGCCTGAATGTTTGTTAGCTAAACAACTGACATAAACAAACGTATCAGCTTTCAACACAATCAACTTTCGCCGTCATATCAGTAGTTCCGTCAAACTTTTCATCTGACAGACAAGATAAAGGCAATTTGTATAAGTTATATCAACTGAAAGGGGCTCAAAACGAGCGTATGTTTTAACAGTTCTCCTAAATGACAGTCGTGAAGTAAGTTAAGTGTTACCGTCAGCAGAGCAGGCGCGTCAGAGGTCGCGCGGATGACTCCGGATCTCCAGCTCCAGCGCGAGATGCTCGCGAGCTCCAGAGACCCTCCGCCGCTCGCGCACAGGCAGCGCTTGCCCACCAGCTCCAGCGCCATGGTCCCGCAAAAAGTGCGAGAAATGTCCGCGGACAGCAAACAAACTTCCTCCTATTGTGTGCTACGGTGTTGACACATTATTAAATTATGGTGATTAAAAGAATATTGTTGTGTGTTTGAGTACAGGGGGTTTAAAGTCCCTGCGTACGTTCTCTAGCGAACACTGATGTCTCTGTGCGCCGAGAAACTGATTTACACTGTGAGTAGTAACAGTCATTATGGCTCTCACACACTCTCTCTCTCTCTCTCTCTCTCTCTCACTCACTCACTCACTCACACGTGGTATTCATCCGCCCCTGTTAAAGCACACAGGACTATCAAACCGCAGCGAGTAGACGTGTCCGTCCGCCAGAGTTGAGTTCACTCCCCTTTTGGAGGCACTGCCACATAAAAGTAGTCCCTCGTCTGCGCTTATATCCTACGCTCGAACTTCTTAATCACATTTTAAAATGACAGTTGTCTTTGATTGGTTAGGAAACTACAGTTTTACCACACACAAAAAAACAACTATCTATTTTTTTTTTTGTATACTACAGTACCAAACTGTTTTGCTCAGTGAATATTCCAAATACAACTACACCTGAATTATTTGTATTACCTGAATATTTTTAGCAACCTCATAACCGCTAAATGTCTCACGCTATGAATGGGGATTATGGACCTTGAGTTGTGGAAAATGATAAGTGAACGCAAGGAGCGTTTTACAGTGGATGCCATGTATTGGAAACATGGCCTTGCTTTCGTCGCTGCTCTGAGTCTGAATAAGATCTATGGGCAATTAACTTCCGTATTCTGTATGTAAAACCATAAACAGGTTGCATCTCTTCCGGTTCAGGTCTTTTGCATGTGGTTTGTTAAATATAGAGCCGTTTTACTCAAGATGCCTCCAAAGCTAAGATGACCATAACAGATGTCTTTCATTTTTCCTATCCTCACCAACATTCCAATATTAAAATCGAAGAAAACTCCAACAATAAAAGTCCATATAGATATCGCCGCTAGTTTGTACAGTTTTTTTACGCTGCATCCGAAATCGCATACTTCCCTACTAGATAGTATGCAAAAAACAGTACGCCAATAGAGTAGTATGTCCGAATAGTATTTGAAAAACAGTAGGCGAAAAGTACCCAGATGACCTACTTCCGGGGAGATTCTGAAGTGTGCACACTTAACTATCCCATGAGGCCACAGGAGAGGATTTATGAATGGAAGTGAAGCGATGTAACTGGTGCTGGTAGGTCACATAAGGGCACATGGCGAATGTAGTACATCCAGATTACCTTGAATACTACACACATTCATATTTTATAGAACATACCCTTTAGCGGTGGTGAAGTAATTACTTATTCAAAATAAGTACCGGACACAGCCTACCATTCACAAATCCTCTCCTGTGGTCTCATGGGATAGTAAAGTGTCCATTGTATGCACACTTCAGAATCTCGCCAGAAGTAGTAGGTCATCTGCTTTTTGCCTACTCTTTTATGTGTACTGTGAATTCAGACACACTTCTTAGGCCTACTGTTTTTCGCCTACTATATAGTAGGGAAGTGTGAGATTTTGGATGCAGCCTATATGTACGTATATTTTTTAGCCAGTTTAACCAAACTTTCTTTTTCCTTTCAGAATGCCACATTTCCAATATCTCCCGAATAAAAACGGGTAAACTGCAGTCTAATCTCATTCACATTGCATATGTGTTTTATTCTAAAATAGCCTATTCATTGGTTGAAATTGTTCTGTAATTTGACCTGACATGATCCGTTGGGTACAGTCATCTGTATAATGTTGCTAAAAGCTGCTGTTAGTGGTTAATTCTGTATCACATGACTAAAGTGTATACTCGGAGTGGTTGATGTCAGTGGGTATGACTGGTGTTGTCATGTGAATGGTAAAAATAAACTGACTTACGCAAGTATATTTATATTTGTGTGCTAACAATGAGGAAACGATTATTCTTAATATCCACACTCTGGAAACATCTCAAATCGTATACCATACTGTATATAATCTTCTCAATTTTTGGAATGTTTAGGAAATTCAACTGTCATGCGTTGGAAATGTATTAAGGAGATCACGTGGAATTTGGAAGTAGGCCTGACTGTCTACAAAAATCATAAAAGACATTTTCTGAATATTTACTTTTATATTAATATAGCAAATTATATGTAATAACTTTACGAAATGTAAGGGTCTAGTTCTCAGTTTGTACCAGAC
The DNA here is from genome assembly GCF_965113295.1 of Leuciscus leuciscus. NCBI lineage: Eukaryota > Metazoa > Chordata > Actinopteri > Cypriniformes > Leuciscidae > Leuciscus > Leuciscus leuciscus. The sequence continues at coordinate 6,950,598 of NC_138741.1, forward strand.
AAGTGCAGTAATAGACAAAACACTATTTTAAACAGCTGTGATTATTCTGCCACCTGCTGGTTATAAGTTGCGCTGCATGACTTGACTTGGTGTGCTTATAATAAACACAGTGGCTCCAAAACTATTTTTAAAATGACAGTGCATTAGATGACATAATATTAAACCAATTGGGATCAGGCTACTGCTAGAAATGTACTTAAAACCCTATCCCATTTTGCAGTTACTAAACCAACAAGACTCTAAATGACTTTTAGAGGATGAATGACCTTCCCCTCAAGTTCACACTGGTATCATTCTAGATAGAAGTGTAAAGAACGACATATAGTCCCACTTCATATGATACTCTATTATTGATGATATTCATACGGCACCACATACTTTTTGGGCCATTATACCGCGGTAACAGGGAACGCTCTAAGAACTTTCTCTAACGTTCTAAAAAGTTATCTCAAAGTTTTTAACAAACGTTCTTCTAGTAACGCTAATGGAACGTTCGATAAGAGTTATCTGGACTTTAATAATATTCTCAAACTGTTAGCACAAAAACGTTATTTATTTATTTCTGAAACATTTTAGTTGGATGTTCATCTAACGTTTTTTTTAAATGTTACTACTTGTTTCGGAAAACATTAAAAATAACGTTAACATAATGTTTGCAAAATTGAATGTTCCCTTAACGTTCGCATTACGTTTTTAAAACATTTATCGATTTTTCTGAACGTTCAGAGAACATTCAGAAATTACGTTTTCATAACTTAATGCCAACATTAGCAAAACGTTGCTAGAATATTTTTGATAGATGGGTAGCAGGTTCAGCTGATCTTACCACACGTGGGTGAAAAAAAAAAAGGTTTGAGGATTGTTTACAAATGTCATGCCGCACGTGACAGGGGCGTTACCTTTGTGGAGCTCGACCCCCTTGTTTTTCCCCCTCCAATGCATTCATTTCTCATTCAGTACTTCCTGTGAAAGATAAACAAATGGCGCTCCGCACTTCAAACCATAAAATGATTCAAAATGTAAGCCGAAAAAGAAAATTTAAGAGTTCAAAATGCCCGGACAGAAGAAAAAATATAATGTTCGCTTTCCACCCGTGAGTATTTCTGTATTTCCAAGTTTTTATGCTTTGTGAATCCATAAACTCTGCTGCTCAGATGAGCGTCACTGAACATCTCATCCTCCTGATTTCCTCTTGGCCAGGGACGCATCAAGAAAATAATGCAAAAGGATACAGATGTTGGGCGAATCGCCACAGCTGTACCAGTCATCATATGTATCCTTTAAGCTCTGAGTGTTGAATGCTGGTGGGGAATCATTTGTTGTCAGGAGCCCTTTGCCAGTTGAATCGTTTCAAGCATGAATCCAATAGAGTCGATTCCTGCACTCTGACTCTTCGATTCTTTTTTTCTAACGATTCCTTAGTTCATAATTATAGAACGTTGTGATTGGCTAAAAACAATGTAATAGCGTTCTAAGAACCAACAACATTACTTCGTTTACTGGTTCCCACTAAATAAAATATACTAAATCTAAAATCTATGTTTAATTACAGAACTACCACTAAAAAAAAAATTCAAATCTGTTTTTATTTATTTATTTTGGGCCTTAAATTAGGCTGCATTTTTCTCATATAAAATATCCATTCATCCATCCTCCCTCCCTTCATCCCTCCCTCCCTTCCTCCATCCCTCCATCCATCGCAATTCCTTCATATTGCTGTTATGGTCCATAACTGCACATTTAGCTAAAGCTTTAGAAATGTTCCTCAGATCTCTTCTCAGCATGACCTGTAAAATAACCCAATCCAGGAAGAGCAGAGTGATGTCCATCAATCACATGTGAGGTTCAAAATAGGCATCCTCCTGTCTTAAATAACCATTCCTATGTATTGTCCACTGTTACGTGAGTATGTGTCCTCCTGTCCATCTGATTCTGTTCTTTTATTATACTTGGATAATCTTTGTAGGAAACAGTGCATCCATTCAGAGAGGTTGTTTGACTTCCTGAAGGATTTGGCAGATCAAGCCTCCACTGCGTCAACATCAGAGTGCAAAACTAAGGGCAAAATGCAGTCAAACAGGTACAGTATAATTTATTAAAATGTTCAGGTGCCTTGCAAATGAATGAATGAAAGCAGATGCCATAAGTGTGTGTAGTATTAATGTAATCTGGATGTACTACATTCAGCATGTGACCTTATCATGTGACCTACCAGTGTCAGTTACGTCGCTTCACTGCCATTCATAAATCCTCTCCCGTGGCCTCATGGGAAAGTAAAGTGTCCATCGTATGCACACTTCAGAATCTCACTGGAAGAATTAGGTCATCCGGGTACTTTTTGCCTACACTTTGAATTCGGACACACTTCTTTTTGGACATACTGTTTTTACTTTATTGTATGTGATTGTGGATGCAGCCATTGTAATGAAATGATCTTCCTTTAGGAAACGGTGGCAAAGTGTGTCTATTAAAGCCAGGACCCCCGAGAGGGAGGAGCCACCCCAGAAAGCCACCAATGATCTGGTCATCGACAGTGATTCATCCAGTGTAAGTGACTGTGATTATGACATTTTACTGAAACAATGTTAACAATTTTGAATGGGAGATTCTTTCATGGTGTGTTTCTTTATCAGGAGTCTGAGCTGTTCATCTGCTTGGAAACTCATTCACCTTGACCGGGCTTCTGAAAAGGTGAGATTTATACTGATAAGTTCATGTGTATAACTAACATTTTAACTATATCTCTAATATATCTAATATTATATATAAATTTAAATGCCTCATTCTATATCAATCCAGTGTTTCATTTTATTTTTAAGTTTCGCAAGACGCAACAATCTCTCACTGAAAACTGCAGTATTATTTCTGAAGACCCAACAAGGTGTTAAGTTATTCTTAGCATCTGACATTAATATTTAATTTTTAATTTGTGAAATTGCTCTGTTGTGGTATTATAATGACCATGAATTTAATTATATATATTTTTTGTTTTCATTCTTATTTCAAGTTTTCCAGGGAGTTTTAAATTCCAATTGGGAAGAAAATAATTTGTTTATTATATAATAGAGATTTTGTGATAGTGAGCAGCGCCACTATTTTTTTTATTTTTTTTCAGTTGGATTCACAATTAAAACTGTAGTTTGACCTGTCTTATGTTTATAATCTGACATGATTCTCTAAGCTGTGACTTATGTGTTACAATATTTATAGATCAAGGTAAATATTTATTTTCTACCATCTTTAAATGCAAGTCACTGGTTTTGTTAACCATTAATTATCCACAGTAGTTGCATATTGTATGACAAGGTCAATTGTATTTTATAGTGAATATTCTATAAAGTATATTTTAAGATGGCGATATTACACAGTATTGTATAAATATGCATTTCTACTCTTAACCTGACTACTGTGATGAATGACAAAAGAGACAATATGTGGTAAAAGAAAAAAAAAGAAGTTTAAAATAACCAAGAATCTATTACAAATATTATTGCAAAATAATGGCTGAATAAAATATCTGAGGATAATGTTTCAAAGGTACTTTTATTTTAAGTAAATGATGTTCTTTGTATGGTCACAAAGTGTGCGGAAAATATACATGAAAATAAATAAAGTCAATAGGCTATAAACCGTTTTCTGGATCATAATTTGGGGCAACATATCCAATTCTTCTTCCGTTACTGAGGGCCTTTAAAATCGTTTTGTGTTTTTCCTTTTCAAGCATTTCAAACATAACAGAAGCTAAAACCAGGCAAGCCCTATAAAGGCTGAAATACAGTACTTTCAGTAATACAAAGCAAACAGAAAAGAAGTGATCTAAAAATAACCAGTTGTGCATTTTACATGATTTTCTTTTTAATATAGTCTGTTTGACAAAAGAAACAGGCTTTCTGCAGCTTGTTTTGTTTTTCTCGATGAATATAAATGGAGTAAAAATCACATGTTCATAATACTATTAGATGAAATGACAAAAAACAATGTACATGAATAATTTCGTTTCAATAAAAAAAAAAAAAAAAAAAAAAAAACATTAAGTGGTCTGATATATATCTTTATTTTTCCTTATCCAAACCATCACGAAGATCCAATTTTTAATAACTCTGACAAAAAACCGCCCAGTGCATAAGGGCACCATTCAACCCTGCGAGCCTTGACAGGACAGAAGTGCCATCAGAGAGTTACCATGCTAAAACTAGTATTTTATATTACACACATACACAGATATTTCATATGACCCAAGTCTCCCCTTTAGCACTCGTTTCATCTCGTTCAGTTCTGACTTTTCGATCTTTTTCTTTATTTAACTGTAAACATAAAAATCATCCAAATAAAGAGGCATAGTAATGGAACAATGTGATGCCTGCTGTTCAGTAGAGTCATATTTAGATCCTTCTCTTATTTGTAGGTGGAGCGAAATGAAAAATTTAAAACATTAAAACAAAGAAAAGAGCCAAAAAGAGCGGCCGCTACATCCTGGCCTCAGCAGAGTCGTGCGCCGTAGCCAAATGTCTGTTTAATGGCGTGGCAGTAGTACCTCTGCCAGCCATCTCGTGTTCGTTCCTCTTCACTCTCAGGAACTGCCCGACACTCAATCTTTAACTCCGTCTCATTACCCTTGTCTGTGAAAGTCAATGTCACCGTCGCATAGTGCTCTGAAATGAAAAGGACAGACAGGGAAGGTGAACGACGTGCAGACGTTTCTCAAAGTCAACTGGCACACGGTAAATGAGAGAGCCGGTAAATATGATATTTATTATGTAACTTGCATTAAAAAAAAACGATGGAATTTCAGACTTAATCCACATTATACATGGCAAGAATTTCTTCTTCTGTCATATAGTGAACTATACTACCTGTCAAAAGTTTGGGGTCGGTAGAAGTCTATTCTGCCCACCAATGCATCATTTATTTGATCAAAAATACAGTTAAACAGTAATATTGAGAAATATTACAATTTAAAAATAGCAGCAAAGCTGAATTTACATTATTCCAGTTTTCAGTGTCACATGATCCTTCAGAAATCATTCTAATATGCTGATTTGGTGCTCAAGAAACATTAAAATTATCAATGTTGAAAACAGTTTGATACGGTTCGATAAAGGATTTGGTCTCTCTAAACTCCTCTTTCCAAAAGCCTCCTCTTCTCTGATTGGTCAGATGGCCCAGTCTGTTGTGATTGGTCTACTCTGCTCTGATTGGTCAAATGGCATAGTCTGTCGTGATTGGTCTACTCTGCTCTGATTGGTCAAATGGCACAGTCTGTCTGATTGGTCAAATGGCACAGTCTGTTGTGACTGGTCTACTCTGCTCTGATTGGTCAAATGGCACAGTCTGTCTGATTGGTCAAATGGCACAGTCTGTTGTGACTGGTCTACTCTGCTCTGATTGGTCAAATGGCACAGTCTGTCTGATTGGTCAAATGGCACAGTCTGTTGTGATTGGTCAGAATCACAAATGGCTGTTAGCATATCTGAATTTTAGCTCTTTCTCAGCATGTAATTCACAGTGATACCAACAGTAACAATGGCTTCGGTTTTACCGTATCAATCTCATCCTTTGGAATGCATCAAAACAGTTGAAAACTTACTGACCCCAAACTTTTGAATGTAGTGTATGTGACATTCTCACAGAATTTCCAGTGTTCAGTCTATTCTCTCCACACTAATAGCTCAGTTGCTGTATGGGAAAGTCTCTTAGCAGCCGACGCTTACATTGCTACTGTAGCAACCAATGTAGATATACCAGATGCTGAATACACCGTCTAAACAAATGTATCTGATTTCATAACTTGCGAAATGCCAGTGTGGACAGTCTATTGTCTGCAGTGTGAATAAAGCTGGTTTAACTTACCACAAGGCCATGTATTGTACCTCCATTTCATGACTATCTTCTGCTCAGGTACCTGTTAAACCCACAGTACATGTTTTCAGAAATCAGCCATCACTGTCAATCATTAGTGAATGTACTTTTAGCTGAGCTGTCATCATGCTTTATAATTGGGAACTGAAGTCTCACCAGTTCCTGGAACTCTCCGTTCACGTTTCCGTCCAACAGGCGAAACTTCCCACCTTTTTCAGCCTCAACCATGGCACCACTGCGTGTGAAAGCCTGAACCATCTGTAACACACAATTTGGCATTCTTCTCAAACAAATGTAATCACTAATGAGAAGAGCTCTGTCATTCAATAAATAAGAGCCCAGGGAGTCTCATTATAGTGGAGATGCAAGTAATGGCCTGTCAGCTGTGGTGGTGGTGGCAGAAGACTCACCTCCTGATTGAGAAACACCCTGTAAAGCTCTTCTGGTGAGGTGAGGAAAGTGTCCTTTAACGAAAACTTGCAGGTGGGGATTTTTACCCCTGTGTTGGAAGGAGGAGGAGCAGCGCTACATGAGCCAATCTAAAAATACAATTACACACAAATGATGAGTTTGAGCAAATGGATCTGATGACTTAAGCTCATTCAGCTGCTTTTACGTCAGTTGTGCTTCGGCATGGATGAATCAAATCGTTTGAGGAATCACTATGGTTGCATTTGATTGCCACATCGGATCTGTCAAGCTACATTGAGCCCCACTGATAGTAAAACATTTTAGTAAATCATTTAGTAAAAACAAAGCATACATTAAGGCGGGCAGATTTCTGAAAAAAGAAACCAGGGGGATTTTCTAGTTCAGTGGTCAAAATGTAATTGAAATCTCATTTGTTATCTGTGAATTTAAAAACAGACAATACATTTTTGTATGTTTTTATTTTTGTGGGTACCATATGCTATTATTATGATCTTTCAAACTTACCCTAACTGGTTTTAAAACAATTAATAAAATAAAATAAAAATCACATTATAGTTAGTAGATGTAAACATTACAACTTTACACATTATAAAAATGAAGATATACACATGATAAACTGTATTTTACTTTTTTTAAATACATTTTCTAATTTCTTTTAATATTTTATGTTCACAAACTGTGAATGTACAGTATACAGCATAGAGTATCTACAACAACACTATTTATTGTAGATACAAGCCACCCATGATATCTAGTAGCTAAGGCATGTTTTCTGACATAAATATGCATGAACAAATGCCATAAGCCTGGATTTTCCAGTGAAATCCAAACTGACAGCTCAAACCATGAATCATTATTGTTGGCTTGGTCGGATTGAATCAGGATAAAGAAAGAATATGAATTTGAACATGGATTTAAAAAAAATAATACAATTCTGTTCACTCTCAAACACACTATTCCGTAATGCAGCTTAATTAGTATTTTTAGCATACCATTACATCATATAGCTGACATGATGATTTATCAAAAAACAATGGCACTAAAATATATCTGGACACTTACGTGTGTATAAATGTCTTAAAATACATTTTCAAACTGCATTATATATCAAAAAACAAATGCCATTTATTTAATGAAAGGCAGTAAAGATTTTTTTTTAAATGATAAAACAATAGATTTAATGTTCAAAACTAGAGCTGACTTCATAAAGCCACCAAACATTACATTTACCGGTACTAATATTAATAATCATGAAAAAAGTTAATAGAAAAAGATTTAAATGACATGAAAAGAGTTCAGAGAAAAGGTCCAGCATTATACATTTTAAGTATCTGTACTTTATCCGAGTATTTTTATTTTGGGAAACTTTTACTTTACTGCATTGATGACAACATCATACTTTTTCCAACTCGTTCCTCTGTATTTTGAGCTGAAGAACTTGTCACTCACTCTGAGAAGCGTTAGCAGTGTCCGATTCGTAAACAAGCTGATTCTTTTCAATTAACCTGTTAAATCGGTTCGCAAATCGCACTGAACGATTCATTCGTGAATGAAAATTGTAAATGAAAGGCATATGTATTGGCTGTCAGTTGTTTTTTTTAAACTAAATCTGCGGTAAAAGGGCGAGTTGTTTAAATCCATTGTATGAAATGCTTGAATGTGCACATGACCACATTTGTGTATCACCATCTGAATGGGGAAGATTTTAGGTAAAAACTAAACATAACGTTAAAATAAAGCAAATTAATGCCCATGCATCTTCCCCACTGCCGTAGCAGTTTGTCTTAAACTGTTAACATATTTTGCCCTATGTGATGTCCGTTTTATTTTGGATATTTATCAACACATTTTGTTTTTCCTCATTTTTATATAAATGAGGCATGTGGCAGTGGTTCCCAACCTTTTTTTGTCTGAGACCCCCTTTTTCCCAAGAAAATATTTTAGGGCCCCCCTTCACATTTAATGATATTTTCGCTCTTGTAAGCTTGCAGCAAGAATGACTAAATATGTTGTTTTCAAACAAACGGTATGTTTACTATAAACAGATATGTTTATGCACAAATAATAGCCTATAATATTGAAAATACAATAACAAAAACATTAGTAGGCCCTTTGTAATTTAAAAATGTAAGCCTAGGAGTAGCCTATAAATTTGCCCTATTTTAAATGCAATAACAAAAATATCAGTATTCACACTTGTGTGTAGGTTAAAAAATAATGAATATAGGCTATTACTAAATGACTTCTGTCTGGGGCCTCAATACTTGCATGTTATTTGTGAGGCTTTATCAATGTGAGGCTTTATTTTTGAGGCTTTTGGCGCTATAGCGAGCGATAATAAACTTGAGTTTATTAACAGAATAATGCGTCTTTCGGAAGAACATATTGTAGCCGGAACTACTTCTCTCTCTGTGTGCGTCTATGACGAGTCACGCAGGTACTGGGCTACTCCGCAGCGGCAGCGATCCGAACCAGGGTAAAATAGTCCCTATGTAATCACTTATTATAGGTGTACCAGTGATTCAGGATAAGACAAAAACACGGTTTGGAAAATGGATTCATGATGAACTCGCTCATTATATACATTTCGAACAGAAAAAAGTTAAGGACTTTTATTTAATGCAAATTGCTCAAAAACTTTTCAAAATATGACGAGACCCCCCACAGAGCACGCTGAGGCCCCCTTGTGGGCCGCGACCCCCCTGTTGGGAACCGATGCTATATGGTATATTTAGTTATTTTCACTTGTTCACACGTGTGAATTATCAGTAGTCTTTATCAGTGAATAACAGGTTTTGGTAATAATGTTTTCTTACTTGCAGATCAATACATTAAGTGTTTGCATAATCTTCCTTATTGACTAGTGCTGGTTACTTGACATCCACAATAATTCATAATGATTTCAGACTGAGCAGTAAGCTATTTAAGCTATACTGAAGAAAATCGAGACACTTTAAGGCTCACCTGAGTTTTGCTCGTCTTAGTTGTTCCCTGGGCTGTTTGTTTCGTCACACCATTGGCTGTGGGCAGGATCATGCCCTGTGTGAACTCTACAAAAGACAATAACCGATTATAGCAATCCACATCCAACAGACAACACTGCCACAGGAATGGCATCAGTTTTGACATCTCAGTGAGACGTACCTGTTTTGAGGAAGCCCACATAGCCGGCCAGCGCCGTGCGAATTTTATCGGCTCCCTCCCTCCTCATCAGAGAAAGCAGCGCCGTCTCAGGCTCATCTTTACAAAGACTCACACTGACCTGTGTGTGATCCCGAAAAAAAATACTCATCATCATCACGTACACAATATATATACTCAGCATGGCTATTTAGTTATTCACATCCAATAACAACTAGGGCTGTGCGATTAATCGTAATTTACTTTCGATTTCGGCTGAGGATTAGTTTGCAGTGTTTCCCCTAGGATATTTTTCAGGGAAGGGGAGGGTTAAACTGAACTCTTATTTTGACGGGTTGCCGTGAAGACCTTTGAGTTTCTGTGTTTATGACATGATGATAGTTTTTCTCAAATGAAGCGGTTAAATGCTTACTAAGTGACTGTCAGAGCGGATCTAGAGTCTGGAGAGGACGTTCATGCATTCGTGTCCTCATGTAGACAAAAAAACAGCGCGAGCGTCACACGTGCATCAGTGTGTGTGTGTGTGTGTGTGTGTGTGTGTGTGTGTGTGTGTGGTAAATGAAACTGACTGCCCATCAGCTGCACCATTCATTCACACACACAGAACATGCAGGATTCGTATTAAAATAGTCTTTGAGGTTTAATATTCACACACACTAGTCTATATCGCGATTTGATTTCAAGTGTACTGAACTGCTCTCTATTTATTCAACAAAAATGTAATAAAAATTCCACGTTATACAGTAAATTCCGTTTTTATGACTTGATTTCGTCTCCCGCAAAACAATGGTAGGGGAAACACTGAGTCTATATTGAATGTATACAGCAGTGTTATTTTACATTTGATTGCTTTATTTAATTTCTGTTCAAGGCTATTATTTATCTGAATACCACTGTTGAAAATCTTTCAGAAAAACCTAAAGCACATTATTTAATTTATATTTTTGTTCTGTTGTATTTTTTTGTCGGTTTTGTTTGTAATTCGGGTTTTTTTTTGTTCTTATTGTATGGCTGACTGTTTAATTGGTCTTCTGTAACAGTTCTGAAGAACTTTTACTTACATTAGGTAACCCAGTATTAGTTAACCCAGTATTAGTTTCTGCTGTATAATTGTGAAATGTCCCTAGTATCTAAAATTAAATACATTCATGAAATACGACTGATCATATCACCCACCAATAATTGTGTTAAATAATCATGATTTCAATATTGACTAAAATAATCATGATTATGATTTTTGCAATAATCGAGCAGCCCTAATAACAATAACAACAAAAAATAGATACTTTTGCTCCAGATACTTTAGATCAGTGGTTCTTAACCTTTTTGACTCCAAGACCCCCACTGTCCACAAGAATTTTCGAAGGCCCCATGACTTTTCCAGTTGTTTGTGATTTACTAAGGATTAAGGATAAGGATTTTTTTTACAAATATTTTTACTCACAATTTCTAATACTTTGGAGATTGGCTTAAAGGGTTAGTTCACCTAAAAATGAAACTTTTGTCAGTAATTTCTCACCCTCATTTTGTTCCAACCCCGTAAGACATTCGTTCACCTTTGGAACACAAATTAAGATATTTTTGATGAAATCTGAGAGCTGGATCACTCTTTCATAGGCTGCTAGGCAATTTCATTCTGCCGGTCCAGAAAAGTTAGTAAAGACATCGTTAAAATAGTCAGAGTGACTACAGTGGCTCAACCTTAAGTTTATCAAGCGACGAGAATACTTTTTGTGCACAAAAAAACAAACAAATATAACGACTTTATTCAACTATTAATTTTCTTCAGTGTGGGCCTCTGACGTGAGTTCACGAGAGCAACACGACACATACGCGAGAACTGAGAAGATGCCGCTCACGATCATCTGATGGGAAAGTGTGAAAGGTAAGCCATTCATTTTGCAGCATTGGTAAGGCACTTTTACGTTTTCTGGTTGGTTTCTCACGATTCGGACATCTAGGAAATGCACACTTAAACATCTTAAACACTACATTGAGACACATATGCGCCATCTTCTCAGTTCTCGCGCATGTGTCGTGTTGCTCTCGTGAACTCACTCAGAGGCCCACACTGAAGAAAATTAATAGTTGAATAAAGTCGTTATATTTGTTTGTTTTTTTGTGCGCAAAAAGTATTCTCGTCGCTTGATAAACTTAAGGTTGAGCCACTGTAGTCACTCGGACTATTTTAACGATGTTTTTACTAACATTTCTGGACCGGCAGAATGAAATTGCCTAGAAGCCTATGAAGGAGTGATCCAGCTCTCAAATTTCATCAAAAATATCTTAATTTGTGTTCCGAAGATGAACGAAAGTCTTACGGGGTTGGAACTACATGAAGGTGAGTAATTACTGACAGAATTTTCATTTTTGGGTGAACTAACCCTTTAACTAGAAAATGTACATTCATTATAAAAGTGCTCATGGAGATTTTATTTACATGACATTTCCAGGTCTAGAATTCAGACTTTCAAAATGAGGCTTCCTCATATATCCAGGTGATCCAAGGGAATGGAAAAACTGGTTCTTTAAAACAACAAATTAATTAAAGTAAGAAATATCTTGATTTTAAATTATTTTAATCTTTCTTGAGGCCCCTCTGGAAGTTTGCCTAATCCCCTTATTGGGCTCCGTCTGCTTAATTGAGAACCATTGCTTTAGCTTCTCGAATACATCAGTTTTTAAAGGGGCTATATGTAGAATCCACAAACACTTGTTATTAGCGACACCGGTGGCCATTAAGTGAACTGCAGCCAGCAACTTATTACTTACATTTACATTTATGCATTTGGCAGACGCTTTTATCCAAAGCGACTTACATTGCATTATCCTATACATTTATACATAGGTATGTGCAATCCCCTGGGATCGAACCCACAACCTCCACAACCTTGCGTTGTTAACGCAATGCTCTTACCACTGAGCTACAGGAAAGCTTTTCATAACAGTTACTTGTGCTTGTATTCCTCCACACGTAACGCACAAGACTGAATGTGAATACTCACAACTATGTTCTTTTTCGTTCTTTGCTTAGAAGTAAAAAAGAATTACCTTTGCAGCGATATACTTTTAACGAACATCCTGACACCGTCCACGATACAGAGCAACGTTTCGATATGTAAATATGTGCTGTGCGCTTTCCTTTTTTAATAAAACAACAACAACAAAAATGACAGCTCTGAGAAAACAGCAGTTAAGAAAGCATCTGATCATAGAGATGTGGATATGTTTGCACCAGCTCTGCGATTCACTGGCATCATGTCGACAGATGAGATAATTAAAATTACACTGTTATGATAGTATGATTATAAAGTATGTTTGAGACTATAGACTATACAGTAAATCTGACTGTGTGATACTATAGTTTGAATTAAACCCTTTTCTTTGCAAGACACATTGACATTACAGTACAGAATGGCTCTTACGGCATTATCCTGAACATTGTATAAGCATTTGTTCATGTGTCATTGAACAGACGAGAGGCTCTCGAAGAGCGCGTTAACGGCACATCCTTTTGATTTTCCTGGCAAAAACGTCCCAAATCCTTCACATAAAAATCAGTCTACACTACAGGCTTACATAGACAACATAGTTTTGTTACAAGCTGTTCACACATTGGCAATGAAAAAGCGAGTAATACATGATAATTCTTACATATAGCCCCTTTAAATAAATTGACCATGTTCACAATACACACTGCCATTGTAGTCTTCTATAAAACCTTCAGGTTGGTGATGCTACAGTATATATAAAATGCTACGTGAATGAGTTAACTTACATCAAGGTCGTCCATGTCATTTTCATCCGAAAGGTTTGGAACTTCAATGTTCCCCTTGTAAATGATGCCTGATTTTGATGTCCCTGTACAAACAGACAGCCCAAATCATGTACATGAATATTAAAGCATGCTTCAATTAGACATTTACTTAGAATTTCTCTAGGTCATATTCATCTTTAAGGCCTATTCACACCAAGAGCAAATAAAATGCATTCCTTCCTATAGATCTATTTACAACAGGGATGAACATCAGGCCAAAAAACTTAGCACTTTGGGATTTTGCTTAAATATAAAGTACGTTACAAATAAAATGTATTATTATTATTACACAAAAATGAATTGTTATCTAGGTGGATTTTTCTTTCTTTGCCGAGTGAAACTATCTGGAAGTAAGATATCTGTTTTCAGTTTCAGGATGTGTGTTATCAGTATTCCCTTTAGCCAGCTGTTTACAGAGCAGACACTCCACTTAACTGCATTTAAAAAAAAAAAATATATACAGTATATATATTAAGGGTGTCACGATTTCGATTTTAAATCGAAATCGATCGAAATGAAGTCACAATCTCGATCATCGAATAAAAAAATGGAATAGTCGATGCTGCCACGCCCCCATGTCACGTTCAGTCGGTTTGTCAAGCGGAAAAAAACACGGGTGTCGAAATGCTGCGAGTCAACCTCCTCTGGGGTCCGCACACCCGACGAGAAGCGCCGCATCTTTGACAACTCGAGGCATTGCACACACCGGACGAGAAGTGCCGCGTCGCGTCTATGACAACTCGAGGTATCGCACACCGGACGCGCGCACTTTCTCAGTTTATGACCTGCAATATTATGTTTAAGGACATTATGGAATTAAGATCATGTCTATGTTATGAGGCTACTGTACAATTAAATACGTTGCTTAGTCTGCAGTCTGATGCACTTTATCTCAGAGAGCGTCCGTTAACTGAATGTATCCTGAAAATCCGATAACATCAGCAATTTTCATTCAACCAGCTGATTTCTGTAAATGAATGTAAAACATGTAGGCCTATATTGCAGCACAGTGTGAAGTCACGAGACAAATAAATGTATATAAAATGTATTAATTTAAAATAAAACTATGTAAATGGCGCGGCAGGATTAATTTTGAACAAGGTCCTGAGCCGTTGCTGGGCACCGCGGACAGACGCCGAATGTCGCTGCCGGTGTGTGTGTGTGTGTGTACACAGAGAATAAAGTGTTAGAATTTTAATGACGTGGCTCTGCGCGACGCATAGATTTATCTGTTAAACTGTTTGTTTGTTTGTTGTGAACTTGAATGTCATCTTCTGTGAAGAAGGGGTTACAAAGGAGAAACTATCGCAGGTTATTTTGCTTAAGTTCCCAATTGACTGAAGATATAAGTTATTGTTACATTGTGTTCTTAATAAATGTTTTAAATTTGACATTTGGTCTAAATTTAAATTTGGTCTAAAAATGGCATAGCAACCTGTGCTTAAAAAATAAAAAAATAAATAAAAAAACGAGAATCGAACTGTGACCTTAGAATCGAAAATGTAATCGAATCGTGACACCCCTAATATATATATATATATATATATATTTGACGCCTTGTATTTTGCATTAAAGGGCTTTTCCATGTTGTTCTTGGTGGGAGCAGACTTAAATTAGCAATTCTTTACTTAACTTAAATTCCACACGTTTCCTCACCTGTCCAGGCGGCCTTCAGATTCCACTCGTAGAAGAATATCAGCTTCCCTTTGCGATTATTGATGGATGCTTCTCCCTCCACCTTGCTGACCTCAGTGATCTCACACTTGCCTTCATCATTCTCCACCCACAATCCCATGAGCAGCTCCTTCAGCTTCTCCGATGACCAGTTTGTGGCGTCCCTCTCCGTCCTAGCAACACAAAGCACATTCACTGACATTACTCCCTTTTTTTGTTTGTTGCAGGGCTTAATGCTAAGGATTTTTCTCCTGGTCAGTGGTTCAGATTTTTACTTGCCCTGGCAAAATTTTCACTGGTCCCACTAAAGAAAAAAGAAAAAAATAATTTTCTATGACTTAATCAGTTGTTTGTGATTACTGCACACAGACTTAGATGATAAAAAAATTGAATATGTATTATTTTTTATAATCATATCTATACAGATCATTGATGTGGGTTTCCATGTCAGGTATCATTCATTAGAGTTAATAGATTCAAATATTAGGCAATACTTTTTAGTGTACAAAAGTCTCCAAGGCAAGAAGACATAATTATGTCCTGAGATTTGAATCCATTTAATGAGGAAACTTCAATTTTTGTTTTACAAGCAATACGTTTATAATGAAATTTAACGTGAAAGTAACGTTTCCAGGCCTTTAAATAACAATAGTAATATTTATTATTGATATTTCCAGCTTGACTGTGGAACCCTGAGAATAGTTATTGACAAAACCTAGCTTTAATGTGACTGTAATGTTGAATAGATCATGTCGAAACTAGGATCTATAGGATTTGCTGTCAACAGTTAAAAGCCATTTAAACTTGTGGGTGGAGATGCTGACAAACACCAAGAAATGGTTTAAATGCTTCAGCTTCCCCAATTAATGTCTGTGTCATCAATACACCTTTCATAAGCAGTGTTAACCTAATTACCCACCCACTTCAACATTTAACTTGCTCTAAGAAAACTGTCTGAGAGCATCTCTTCCTCAGTAACATTGATGTCCAAGCTGCCGAGACACTGCAAGAGCAGAGCAGAACCGAAGCGACAGCTGACAACCCAAGACATAGAAGAGCAAACAAGATTTTCGTCAAATTATAGAATTATATATCGACCAGAAAGCCGTCACATGAAAGATGCGGCGAAAGCATGGCATGAATAAACTTGCGACGACGCTAACGGCCCATTAGCTAGATATCAGAATACACCAAAAAACAAAACAAATTGAACTTTCTCGGTTGCTCTAACGTTAACTGTTCCGTTGCCAGAACTATGTTTTCTTCGGTCGAGAGTGCTCGTGAGGCAGTTGATTCACAGACGACAGCTAGGCGGGTGTTCTTTAGCATGTTAGCATCAAGATGGCTTGAGTAAGTGTGCGAATGTGCCGGTTGTCTCTCACCAGTGCCAGTTGTTGACGTTTGTGGCATCCGCTCTCTCCTCCACGATCCAGCGAGGGTCCCCTTCTCCCCACTTCGCCATGCTGATTTAATACAGATATTCTGAATTCAGAATGAATGAATGACTGACGCTACGGAGTCTGACACGAGCGTGCTCTCCTCTCGCTTCTGGAATCCTCTCGACTGCTGCCTCTGGTTTTGTTGCTCGTAGAAATTACTGGAAACGGAAGTCGCGCACAAACTAAGCGCTCCGTGCTAAACACAGGGCTTGGAGATGATTCCGCATTAACTTGGAGAAATGTGTCTGTTTGTTGGTATTTAATATATATATATAACTTACATATATAAATAAAGACAGCAGCATTGTATTATTTAAAATACCATTTAGAACCACGTAAATTCTGAACTGATTTAGTTGGCTGAATTCAATCTGAAATGTAGGCTACAATGCTAAATGTAAAATGGATGTATGTAGGCCTGAGTGGCAGATCACTTGTCTGAAAATACGGTCCATATTGTTTTTGCAATAGCATGAATAGTTATGCTTTGGTGCATAAAAAAAGATATTTTGAAGAATTTTGGGAACCAAACAGTTGATGGTCCCCTTGACTTCCATGGTAGCTAGGAAAAAAAATATTATGGAAGTCAATGGGGTCCATCAAATGTTTGGTTACAAAAATTCTTCACAATATCTTTTGTGTTCAGCAGAAGAGAGCAATTCATAGAGGTTTGTAACAACTTGAGGGAGAGTAAGTGATGACAGAATTTTCATGTTTGGGTGGACTAGGCTACATTTCAATTTTAATGTTGCTATTTATCGCATTGGTTTAATGTCAAGTCAAGTCACCTATATTCATTTAGCGCTTTTTACAATACAGATTGTTTCAAAGCAGCTTTACAGTGATAACTGGAAAATAATGCAACAAAGTTTGTTTCGGCTGTACAGCAGATCAAGAAGAAAATAGTGTCATAGTACAGCTTGAGTAAGTTTATTCATTTTTGTTGTAAAAAAAAAATATTCATTTAGTTGATTTATCTATATAGCCAGTGATGTCATCGTCCAGCTCAGTTCAGTTTTCATATAATGGTGTCAATGCAGACAGATCAATAATTCTGTTGAAAATTAATATGAATTGAAATGTTAATTCTAGTGTGTGCAATGGCAAAAGAGACATAACAATTGGAATTAGAATGGAAGTGAATTAGGCACAGACAAAAAGCTGCATTTCTGACTGAGATTGATTTTTGATCATTGTAGATCTATTAGTCATTTGCATACACATATTGCATACAAATCATTTTAAACTAGACAAAGTCATGTGAAAAGGTAATTGATGAATTTAAAAAATATCTAATACATAATGAATCATATTAAATAAATCACTTAATTGCTGAACAAGTAACCAGTTCTGACAGACAGACAGTAAACCACTATTGGCAGCACACAGATTTATAGTTCTGTCATGAAGTTTGGCATCATTTCAGAAAAGCCAAGGACAAGAACTACTAATATTGCGACACAAAAATACACAAAAGCAGATATTGCCAAGTGCCGTTTCTTTGGAACGACATTTAAAACAGGAGAACAAATAGCAATTTCATGCTATTCAGCAGGTGAGTTTCAAAGAAAGGACATTATTTATCATGTGAAGTATTTGTATGTGTGTGTGATAGAGCAGTGTTTCTCAACCCTGGTCTGTTAGGACCCCCAACACTGCATTTGAGAGTGTCGTCTTTCTGACACACCCAGTTTCTTCTAATGAGCTGGTGTGTTTGATTAGGGAGACAAAGAAAATGTGCAGTGATGGGGGTCCTTCAGGAGCAGGGTTGAGAACACATTAATAATCATGTGATATAATTAGTTTCTCTAACATGGTGTAAGAGAAACGAACTGTATCACATGATGATTTATTTACACATTTGTCTTTTCAATTTACAAAATTAATTATTACCAACGGATTATAATTTGAAGGTTTCTTGTACACTAGATGGTGAGTCGGTGCAAGCAAGGATTACACTGCAAAAGCAACAGCACTTTACATGTTTACTAGTCTGGTGAACAGTAGGTTTTTCAGGACTCATTCATTGGATGTGTTTATGACACTGAGATCACTCACCCTGAGCTTTTTTTCTTCTGCACAAAGGCACAATGAAGATCCTGATTGTAGCTGTACTTGTTGGACTGTGTCTTGCCCAGCATAACCCAAACACTAAACCTAATAGGACCTCCATTGTTCATCTGTTTGAGTGGCGGTGGGCAGATATAGCTGAAGAATGTGAGAGATACCTGGCACCAAACGGCTACGGAGGAGTTCAGGTATGGTTACAAATCTATTTTTAAGGAGCAGTATGATCAATGTGATGTTATGAACTTTGAGCTTTTAGAGGAGATGTTTACAGAAGGTTATGAATTATGAAAGGTTAGAAAAATGTCCAAAAACAGTTGTCTTTGATTTTACAGATCTCTCCCCCCAGTGAGAGCATTGTGGTGACCAATCCTTGGCACCCTTGGTGGCAGAGGTATCAGCCAATCAGCTACAACCTGTGCTCCAGATCAGGAACTGAGGAAGAGCTGAAGGACATGATCACACGCTGTAACAAAGTTGGGGTACTGCAAAACTACTGTAAAAATCCTCTAATTTTTACTGGATAAAGAAAATAATGTGGCTGTTGTGGTTGCCAGAATAATTATGAAAAATACAGTAACAATGTAAACATTTACAGAACAACCTGTATCCAATATCTCTTTTCTGCTGAACTAGCAAGGCCACGCTGCTATTAAAATCTATTTTGTACATTTAACATAATACTGACAACCACATAATAATGCTTCTGGTAAAGAGAAAGTCACACGAAGAATCAAAGTTCAGCATAAGCTTTTCCACAACCTGAGGTAAATGCTAATATATAGATGGTGCACAGTGTCATGCACACAATACTGTACAAAACACCATCATGGTAACACACGAAAGTAAAATAATGTGATAAACATTCATTTAACAACATAAGATGTAACGTAATATAAAACCCTAATGTATGGAACTTATAACAAAAAACTGTCATTATTAAAATGTAAAACCATCAAATGTGAAGTGTCACACAGAGAATTCTGGGAATGTCAGTATATGGATTTTCACTCTTAATTATAAGATTATTTGTTCTTTTTTACTTCCAAAAATAGTACATTTAACAGTAATTTACTGGTTAGATCTATAACAGTTTTTCTCGTGTATATACTGTTCATTAATCAACAGTTACTTCTAGACTAACTAACAGTTAGTCTTTTACCTTTTAAAATTACAATTATTTTTAGTGTAAAGATAACTATTTCGTACCTCAAAAAGAGCCAAATGACGACACTAAAAATAATTATTCTTTATATGGCAATTAATAATTATGCTCTGAAAAAAACATGTTGAGAGAACTCAACCTGACGCATTCAGAGTTTTAGGTTCTCTCAACTATTGTCTACTTTTATTTTGCCAATTTGAATTTGTTTGTTTACTAAATGTAAAATGACTCATTTAGCCAATTAAATTAATTAAGGCAACTATATTTCTTGGTAACACTTTAAAATAAAGTTCCATTTAAAAAAAAAATGTTTTACATAACCATGCAAAATACTTCCAAAGCATTTATTAATCTTAATTGATTTTAATTTCAACATTTGTGTTCAAATGACTAAAATCGAAAGTTGTATCTGTTAATTGTAGCTATTATTAACTAACAGTTTATTAACTAACATTAACAAAGATGATTAAATACTCTAACAAATGTATTCCTCATTGTTAAAGTTAGTTATTGTAAGTGTTACCGATTTCTTGTTCCAACAAATTTCAAATTAGTAACACAATTTAAAATCTATTAATTTGGTAGCCACATAGATTTATGGACATGTATTATGTGTGTTTTACATTGCTATCTTTGCTTCTAAAGGAGCAAACACCTTACTAAAATATATCTGGGATATAGTTTTAAAAGTTTGTACATGGATCCTTAACACAAACCGCAAGAACGGTGACAATCAACAAATGTAAAAAGATGAGCTCTCTTAACATCACAATAACACAACAAATAGCTAAAAATAGTGATAAAACAAATGTTACACACAAGTCAGAAAAATAATAAACCTTTAATAGTAGCTGCAAAATTAATTGATGCTTCAATGCATACTCACAAACCCTTAAAAGTTCAGCAGTATTGTTTGAAATGATTTGTTCAGACAAGTGTGTTTGCCTCGTTGGGACAACATTTGAGGGAATTCTGTTAGTTTAACATGGATTTTTATGTAAATTCACATTTGTGACTCAGAAGGTCCTTTGTAACCTGGAAAATATGTAGTTGCTTTCTTTTACAGAGTGTAGATGGCATCTCCTGTGTTTTACTTTGCAACAGGTGTACATATATGTGGATGCAGTCATAAATCACATGTGTGGAGCCTCTGGTGGAGAGGGCAATCACTCCAGCTGTGGATCATACTTCAACGCCAACAAGGAGGACTTCCCCTCTGTCCCATACTCATCATGGGACTTCAATGATAAGAAGTGTACAACTGCCAAAGAAGAGATTGAAAACTACAACGATGTTTTCCAGGTAAAAAAAAAGAACAACCTTAAAATTACCTTCTGCTTAAATGAGTCGATGAAGTCAACAAGATATGAAAATTCACCCCTGTTTATTGTCTAAATGCATGTTATTAATCTTATTGTAAATGAATAATTTGTGGATGAAATTTTTTTCATAGTTATTTTGACCTCTTTGAACTTTTAAATTACAATGTCAAAACTTGATCTTCCAGTGAAATGACATACATTTCTCTGGTGACATGCTGGACTTCTTCAGCCATTTTGTTGGCGTAAACCCCTTCCTTTACTTCCAAGCTTACATTCAGATTTGCCTCAATCCAATCAACTACCAACAGAGATAGAACCAAGCTCCTGCCCTAAATTGTTTTCTTTTACAATACGTTGTTTCACTCGGATGTACGTCACAATACGGAAGAAAGATCTGGTGCTACTTCATTGCGACTTAAAACATTTCTTTCATTTGATATTTGAACATTTAAACAAACAAAAAAACCTGTGGGCTACAAGTGAGTTGCATACCTGTCAACCCTCCCGGTTTTCCCGGGATTGTCCCGTATTTTACCTTGCCATCCCGCTATCATCCTGTTTAAATATTTTGCCGTATTTTTAATCTTTCTATAAAAAAATAAAAATAAATTCCCACTGGCAAGGCAAGGCAAGTTTATTTATATAAGCCATATTTAAAGACTCATAGTTTTCTGTTGTGTTGGTGCATGCTTTTCATTTAAAGGTTCATTATCATCCCTGACTTAAATTACAATCCTCAGATTTGTTCACACACAAACTTCAATCCATAGTAACACTTGCATCTGCAACTAGTCACAGTGTGCTTCATAGTTGTGTGCGCTATACAACCCTGATTTCAATTCTCCTGCTACCAGTTCAACATGCAGACTGTTTTTTTCCTGTAGTGCTTGACTTGTTAATTTTGTGTTGACAGGTTAGAGATTGTCGCTTGGTGAGTCTCCTGGATTTGGCCCTGGAGAAGGACTATGTTAGAGGAAAAGTGGCTGAATACATGAACAAACTGATCGACATGGGTGTAGCTGGATTCAGAGTAGATGCTTGTAAGCACATGTGGCCTGGCGACCTTAGTAACGTCTTCGGCAGACTCAAGAGCCTGAATACCACTTGGTTTTTACCTGGCACCAAGCCCTTTATTTATCAAGAGGTATCACCATCTCTTCAAGACCAGAGTTACTTAAAATGGTTGTTAAACCATTAACACATTTTTTTTCTTCAGGTTATCGACCTTGGTGGGGAGTCCATTAATGCCAGTGAATATTTTGAACTCGGAAGAGTGACGGAGTTCAAGCACAGTGCAAAACTGGGAACAGTCATTCGTAAATGGAACAAAGAAAAGCTAAGCTATCTCAAGTATGCAATAGTAACCTCTATTATTACAATGCTATCTGGAAAATTTGTTTCTGATTGGTCAATCACAGCATTGAGTGCTCATATATATACAGACCCTTTCCAAAAAATTTGAATATCATGGAAAAGTTTATTTATTTCCATAATTCCATTCAAAACGTTAAACTTCCATAGATTATAGATTCAGGACCCACAACTTAAACGATTTCAAGTATTTAGTTGTTTATTTGTACATAATTTGGGCTTCTAGCTCATAAAACCCACGAAAACAGGACGGCTGCGTTGAGTGGACAGCACAGTGGACCAACACCAGCCGATGACATGGCTCCCCAAACCAACACAGACTGTGGAAACTTCACATTGGACTTCAAGCATCTTGGATTGTGTGCCTCTCCATTCTTCCTCCAGACTCTGGGACCTTGGTTTCCAAATGAGATGCAAAATTTGCTCTCATCAGAAAAGAGGACTTTGGTCCACTGTGCTTTATTAAGTCCAGAGTCAACGCAGCCGTCTACCAGGACATTTTCAGAGCACTTCATGCTTCCTTCATTTTCCAGCAGGATTGGCCCCTGCCCACACTGCCAAAAGAACCAAAACCTGGTTCAATGACCATGGTATCACTGTGTAATTACTGTGTGATTTCATGTAATATTCAAATTTTTTGAAATCCTGTTTTCGTGGCTTTTATGAGCTGGAAGCCCAAATTATGTACAAAAAAAACAACTAAATACTTGAAATCGTTTAAGTTGTGGGCCCTGAATCTATAATCTATGGAAGTTTAATGTTTTGAATGGAATTATGGAAATAAATAAACTTTTCCATGATATAAAATTTTTTTGGAAAGGGTCTATATATATATTTATTTTAGTATATTTCACTGTTGTTCATGGCAACTTACCGGTGCTTTTTTAATGTCTCTCAATCATAACATTAATAAGTCTTCATTTAATTTTGTCTCTTTTCATACCAGCGCAAGTGATAATAGTTATTTGGGGCCACTTAACAACTGTTGAGTCAACTGCTAAAAAAATAGCCTCATAGTTCATGGAAAAACTAATCTGGATCGCAGATTACTACTAATATATCGTCATACTGTTTCATTGTTTGACTTGTTGCTAGACTGACAGTTTTTAAAAAATCTATTTAATGGTCTCCAGAACATTTATTAGCCAATTGAGCATTAAGCAAATCTACAATTCCTTACATGGTCCTAATTACCGTGTATGGGTTTATTTAGCAATATTTACCATATTACTGTAGTAGACCATAAGTAGTGATGTGTCAGGAAAATGTCACTTGCGCCTACCCAGCAAACAAAAACATGTTCTAAGAACATTTTGCAAACATTATGGGAATGTTCATTCTGAAACGAGTAGTAGCATTTAAAAAATGTTCTACAAATGTCCAACTAAAACGTTTCAGAAAAAAACATTTCATGAATGATGTATAAATGTTTTGTGATAATATTTTGAGAACATTATAAAAGACCCGATAACTTCAAACCAACATTCTGTTAACGCTACTGGAAGAACATTTGTCCATAACTTGTTAGACAAAGTTCTGAGAAAATTCCCTGTTAGCTGGGTATAACCATGCTCCACAATCTTTTGGCTTGTAAGAGTTATTGATGGAGTTGTAAACAGTGTTTTGTCTTAGGAGCTGGGGAGAGGGCTGGGGTTTCATGCCCTCTGATAAAGCCTTGGTGTTTGTGGACAATCATGATAATCAAAGAGGCCACGGCGCTGGTGGAGCTTCTGTTCTGACATTTTGGGACTCTAGGTGAAATGTTTTGAAATATTTTCCAAGAACTCCGACTAATCCTACTATGAGTGGTATGTCTTATATTGTGTATTTTGCAGGCTTTATAAGATTGCTTCAGGGCTCATGTTGGCTCACCCATACGGTGTCACCAGAATCATGTCTAGTTACCTTTGGGATCGACATCTGGTGAATGGAAAGGTGAATGCTCACACTTAAAAAATAATGATTACGTAAAAGTCTTATAGTTGATGAAACCCATGTGCTTCACATTACATTAATGAATAGCTTACAATATGGCTAATGGCGCACTATAGGGTAAATCCCCATAATCACTAAATGGCACAAAATCTCACTACAGCATTTTCCTAAATATATCCATGCAGGTGGAAATTTGGCTGATCCATGAAGCAATTGCGGGCAGCAATGCAAAATAGATTCTGTGCTATGTTGATCTAATATTTAATGATTTTCAAAATGTTATAGCTTTAGCAAATGATAATCATTAAAATAAGTGAATGCATTTTAAGACAAATGTCATGGTAATGGTTTTGTTTTGTTCAAGGGAATAAATCAACAGTTTTTCAAAAACTGAAGAATATGTAAACGTATGGTATTTGAAGCATCCCTGGTTGGGGCTAAAAGCACAATAATCGTAGAGAGAAGCATTTTCCTAAAATGGTGCCTTTAGCCCCGTAAAAACCCAATAGATTATTTCATACCACACAAGTAAAAACCTGAACAAATAATGTTCTTGTGAAATAAAACACAGGATCAGAATGACTGGATGGGCCCTCCAAGCAATGCCAATGGATCCACTAAGGCAGTACCCATCAACCCAGACTCCACATGTGGGGACAAGTGGATATGTGAGCACAGATGGCGTCAAATCAGGTGGGTGTTTTAGTTTTTCTGGACACATTTTCCTGATTTCAATGTCAAATCCCTGCAATTCTCTTACTTTATTCCCCACACCAGGAATATGGTGATTTTTCGCAATGTGGTCAATGGCCAGCCTCTCTCCAACTGGTGGGACAATGGTAATAATCAGATCGCCTTCAGCCGCGGCAGCAGGGGATTCATTGTCATCAACAATGATGATTGGTGAGAAACTTGCAACACCTACCCAAGAATAGTTAACATGTTAAATGTGTAATAATAATACAAATTTAGCACATGATTACTCCAAGTTGGCATGGAAAGGGGGTTGTGATAGTCTTTTCTTCCCTATTGTGACGTATATCAGAGTGAAACGGCTCGAACAAGGGCAATATTAGGGCGGGACTTGATTTTGTCCAACAGGAATTGATTGGATGGTTGTGGTTTGCTATTGGCTGTGCTATTGCAAGCCAGTTAACGCATCATTAGAGAAGAGATGTACGGAGCCCTTATGGAGATTGAAAAAATTGTGGGATGTGACTGAGGAATGAATTGCTGCTTGCAGCTATATTTTTAATTACATTTTATCAATTAAACAATTAGTGAACATACTTTATCACAGTTAAGACATTTATCTTTATATAGAACCTTTTTGGCATTAATGGTTTTTAGATGGAGTCAAGAACCCCGGGGTTCTCTATAGAACCCCACTGAACCTTTCTTTCTAAAAGTGCATAAAAGAATAACAATTGTCAATTTTGATTCATGGTGTCTAACTGGATTTGATTAATGCCCCAGGGAACTGAACGTGACGCTGCACACTGGCCTGCCCGTGGGGACATACTGTGATGTCATCTCTGGAGACAAGAGTGGGGACAGTTGCACAGGGAAACAGGTGTCAGTGGGTTCTGATGGACGTGCCACTTTCCACATCATCCACACAGAGGAGGATCCATTCATTGCCCTCCATGCTGACTCGAAACTGTAGATTCACTGAGGATAATTATAATAAAGCAGGATCACTTAAATCAACAGTGTGGTGGAAGAGCTTTTGTTTACAATCACATGATAAATCATATCATGAAAAAGATGAACTTCTAGACCACAGAACTACATTCTTCTGATTCACTGAACAAGCATCCAAATTTGTATCTCCTTAACACAGTTAACAAGTCACTGTACTGTTGCTTGTAGGTGTTCCTCCTTGACTGTGAACTCCACAGTCTTTGGATGAGATAACATCTGAAATAACCAATTGAATGAAAAATTTAGGAGGATTTAGAAACTTTAGGGGCGCAACAAACTATTTCTGCATTATATAGGCCTATATGCAAATCATAAGAAAGGTTTTCTGAATTTCGGTGTGGGAAGGTCCATAATTTTCATTCCCGTGTTATCACATCCAAAGTGCGCACACAACACTGCCTCTCAAACAGCTCACAAGTGCCAAATTGATTTCTTTTTTGTGGCTTGTTGCTCTTAACCGGTCAAATACACACAAAAATGTGTGTGTGTGTGTGTGTGTGTATATATATATATATATATATATATATATATATATATATATATATATATATATATCACACTGTAATAAACTGATTTTGCCTTACTAGTGTAATTTTAGTATCACTGTGATACTATTACAGATTTTGTTGATATATTTTGAATTCAATTTGATTTTCATAT
This sequence comes from Leuciscus leuciscus, assembly GCF_965113295.1. Classification (NCBI taxonomy): domain Eukaryota; kingdom Metazoa; phylum Chordata; class Actinopteri; order Cypriniformes; family Leuciscidae; genus Leuciscus; species Leuciscus leuciscus. The sequence goes on from NC_138741.1 coordinate 6,977,184, forward strand.
TTTCTGCTTTCATTGCATTTAATGTCTGTACAGTTCTTATTTCAGTTTTAGTTTAGTAGCCTACATCAGGTTAGTGAAACTAAGTAACTGGTTAATTTCATCTGAATGAAAATAAGGAAAGTTTTTTACATTTTATTTTGTCATACATTTTATAAAAAAAAAATTGTTAACAAATTTTGTTAACATTTATTTCAAGTAATACATTTATTTATGGTTTTAGTTTTTGTTAACTATAGTAACACGGATACTAGTCAGGGGCCGTATTCACAAAGCATTTTATCTTACCACTAGGAGTACTCCTAAATCGCACTAAAAGATTTTAGCTAGGAGTTTTCTCTTAAAAGTTATTCACAACGCCTTTCAGACCTACTCTTAGTAAAGAAAAATGAAAACTCCTAAACTAACGGTACGTTCACACGGGGCGTGAGCGTCAACGCTTCCCATTGACTTTGAATGGGTGACGTCAAGCGTTGCCGAAAAGAATTGTGGATCCGTCGGCGGCGCTTCACTGGCGTTGCTCGCGGCAGAAGTTGAGAATTTTTCAACTTCTGCCGCGAGCAACGCCAGTGAAGCGCCGCAGACGGAAGCGTCAGCCAATAGGATCGCTCTATGCAAATACAGTAGGCAGGCGGCAGCCAATCACGTTCATCCTGTTCAAGAGCAGCAAACTGAGGATACATTTTAAATTTCATTGGCTGACGCTGCTATGACCATGGCGTCAGTGCCAAACTTCAGCCACGCCTTCCGTCAAGCGTTGACGCTGACGCCCCGTGTGAACGTACCGTAAGAGAGAGTCTTCGTTGCTATGGATGACGTCATTACTCATGCACGAGCTTGACTGAAGTGACCACCTTGATTGGCTGATGATTGTAACGCGGGAATGATTCCAAACAGCTCCCCTACGATGATGAGTGACAGGTGACAGGTCTGAGAATGCGTGCGCTACACAAGTAGTGCGAAGGACGGAAGATGATGAATAACTGAATAAATAGCCTAAATGAATAAAGAGTAAGGCAAAACAAATATATAGTAGCCTAATGAAACATATGGATTGATGCAATATCTTTGCAACATTATTGAATTAATCTGTCACTATATGCCTCTGCCTACGTTTGCAAAGAGAAGAACATTTTAATTTGATTCACAATGAAACGTTACAATTAGTTTACATGCAATGAGTAGCCTAGGTTTGGTTGTTGTTGGTGGCGTTATTGCATCCAATGCAAAATTGTTCCCTCGCGATGGGAAGCTCCTGTAGCCGCCGCATACGCATTTCAAAACATCGCAACGTGAAATGCTACAAAAAGCGGTTTGTGAATAGGTCTTAGTGAGTTAGGAGTCCTCTCGACTTCTTTTAAGCTGTCCCAGGCTTAGGTGCTACTTTTAGGGCTAAAATGCTTCGTGAATTACTCTTAGTCAAAAAAAATAGGAGTCCTAAAGTTACGAGTGACACGCCCATTATTTTTAGGAGTTGCTCCTAAATTCGCCAGTTAGGAGCTACTTTTAGCCTTAAAATTCTTTGTGAATACGGCCCCAGATCTATACTTAATAATATGGGTCAAATAATTCAGTTCAGGCTTTGAAACGTGAATCGCACAAATTTATTTAATGAAATCATAGCCTTTGGAAGTTTAATAACACTTTGGGCAGTAACGCGATTTATGTTTCTCCATCGCCAAAATATAAGACGAGTAAAAATGATAATTAACATGATAATTAAGACGCTTTTCACGATTACGCAAGTCACGTGACTTTTTTTTCCTCAGACCCTCACGTGACGATCCCGCGGCTAGTTGAGGCGCGAAAATATAAAACGAGGTAACCGTTAATCTGTTTGCTTCTGGAGGTGAGTAAAATGTATTTTTACACTATATAATATACTCAAATGTGTAAAGAATGGTTAAATAAGTTTATAGTTAATAGTATACACAAGTAGGAATATCACAAAATACATTTTGGAAAGTTTACTCTTGGTAAACGCAGACCAGGCGGTTACAGCCGAGTGGTGAGAATCCTTTACTTTTTAACAAATTCACTTCAGGTCAGGAGGACATTACCTTAATGAAACTTTAGCACTACAGAAAACATAAGCAAAAGCTTCGTTATTGTACTCAATGTTGAACTATTTTTGTAAACTAATTATATTTGACCATAAAGGAGTCGAATTTGATGCCATAATATGGCGAATGTTACAGTACCTTAACAGTACATACATTTAACCACTAGATGGCGCAACAGCAAGTCAAGGTCAACTCTAAATGGTAGATTTTATAGTAAAGTAGTTCCAGAAGATCATTACCCCTCAGTGAAAAGTGTGTAAAATACTCAAGCAAATCGTGTATTATAGCCTACTTGTACGATGAGCAAGATTTCAATCAGATTCAAGTTTACAATTTATATAAAGTTTAGGCTTACAACAAGGGTTAGGTGCTATAGTGTCTTTACTTTTTCTGTTATAATTTAAATATTATATTTAGCATTAGGTTATAACTGTTATACCTAATAGAGCTAGGTTAATTTGGTTTATTTTCACAGTAATTGTTTTTTCGTTTTATAAAGGCCTGTGAAAGCAAGCCAGATGTTCTTCAGCATCAGTGAAGAGGTGACACCGGGTTCGAGCGCTGAGCCCGGGCCGAGTAGCAGCACTCCAGGTACTGTAGTTTTACCCACACTGACTTGCAATATCACAATCTTTTTGTGTCTCCAATAAAGGAGTGCAACAACAAATTTTCACCATGAATATATAAATATACAATAAACATGAAATGACCGCCAATAATGTTGGAGGGAACATATGGAGACAACATAAAAAATATAAATATTAAATTAATAATTTAATCATCTTTCTCCTTAGCTCAATGGCAGCTGAATATGAGAAGAAGAGCAGACAGGATCAGCTCTTCTGTGGGTTCATCTGGTGGTTACAGTAACAGCCGAGCGGTGAGAATACTTTACTTTTTTCTAACAAATCCATTTCGGGGTTTAACTATTTGTGTGAACGAATTATATTTTGCCATAAAGGAGTTGAATTTGATGCCCTGGCGAATGTTACAATACCTGCATTTAACCACTAGATGGCGTAACAGCAAATCAACTCTAAATGGTAGATTATAGCAAAGTAGGCCGCTGTCAGTAGCCTAAAAGAGGCCTAGAAATAGGGTTTCGTTCCACCAAGTGGGGCACTAATTTTTCTTTTGCTCAATATGTTCAACGTTAATAAATGGTATCCAAGCAAAAAGTTCTCCACGCATTATCCTGCAGTTAATGAGAAATTGTAATTTATTGGCGCACTATATTGACTGCGTATTAAAACGTCGGACACTACGGTGCTAACGTTAGCTATTGCTAATAAACATGTTGCCCTCCTGGACAAACTGGTCTCTGATGTCCCAACAACTACGGGTTTCACCCGGCCTGATATCGGCGTTTTATAGGCTAGACAAAAAAAAACGCTTGACTTGTGTGTATGTGCGTGATGGGTAGGTTAAGGGGTCGGGTGAGTGTGAGTGTGAGAGAGAGAGAGAGATGGGTAGGTTTAGGGGTCGGGTTAGTGTGTGTGTGTGTGTGTGTGTGAGAGAGAGAGAGAGATGAGTAGGTTTAGGGGTTGGGTTAGTGTGTGTGTGTGAGTGTGAGAGAGAGAGAGAGAGAGAGAGAGATGGGTAGGTTTAGGGGTCGGGTTAGTGTGTGTGTGTGTGTGTGTGAGAGAGATGGGTAGGTTTAGGGGTTGGGTTAGGGTGTACTCACACTAGCCAGTTTGAACCGTGCCCGAGTGCGTTTGACCACCAAAGCGCGGTTCGTTTGACTAGTGTGAGTGCTCCGAACCGTGCCCGGGCGCGGCTCGATTAGCCGGCCCTGGCCCGCTTGGAAGAGGTGGGCCAGAGCACGGTTCAGTTGGACTCGGGCGCGGTTCGCATGCAGTGTGAGCGCTAACCGTGCTGGACTCCATTGTGTTCAGTGAGAGCGCCGCTCTTCCTGTTTATCCCGAAACCGTCGCACCATAATGAAGTAAGCGTGCTCCGGCACGAATGCTGAAACCCTATGTGAGTGCAGGCCAGAGGGGGAGTGGGGAGGGGGGACAATCGTACTCGGGCCCGGTTCATGGCAACCGTGCCTAGTGTGAGTACACCCTTAGTGTGTGTGTGTGAGAGAGATGGGTAGGTAAATAAATAAATCCAAATTAAATCTTGTTTACAATAATCATTCCTGTGAATATGTACATGTAGTGCAGTTACTGCTCGTGTATCGTTAGCCTCATAGCATAATTGCCTGAGTCATATTTCAATGTCTTTGGAAAACAAGGAAAAACAAAAAATGACTTAGGCAATTATGCTATGAGGCTAACGCAAATTAACAATTCACCATTAAATGTGTTATTTTTAAAAGTGTTTTTCTTTGTACACTTTTGAGTTTAACTTGGTGATTGTCAAAACATTTTAGTAACTAGGCTAAACTGAATTTTGACAACATGTTACAATGTTTATATGGTACAATTTCTGGTAAGCTAAGTTTTTTTTTTTTTTTTTTTTTTTTTACAAATTTCTTAAAGAGATTTCAATTCAATTCTTGTGATTTGATTTAATGTTGACTCATTTGGATAAATATTAGGTACACAAGATAGGCGTTCATTTTTCTCAAGAAAAATAGGCTACACACAGACAGCCCTATCAGCTGGTAGTATTATTTAAGGTTAAAAATAACTCAAATTAAATATAATGTGTTTTTTATTATAATAACAACTTTATTTAATGATATAAGTACAAATATAATAAATATGTAATATAGTACACATATTTAGCAAAATACTCTCTATAGCTCTTTTTCTAGCCAACTAACGTGTCTATATTATGGTCAATAAATGGCTTTCCTGAGAATGGATGTGTGGCGTGAGAGCGTGTGAAAATTGTCAATTGCGTGAGTCTCACGGTGAATGCGTGAGAGTTGGCAGCTCGGTTATTATATTTTGGCTTAATTCTATTTGTTATTCAGATTTTACCTCAAATATTACCTTTGAATTGGAACAACATAATGAGAAGTAATTGGGATGTTAATGTTACAGTAGAAGTTTTCTTGATAATCTTATCATGTTTACTGTCCCTAGATAGCAACTTCAGGTATATCACACATTTCAAACTGGTTTAAAATTTCAAAATTTTATTTTGTACCTTTTTTTCAAAATGGGCACCTTTAGCATAATTTTTCTCAAAAACTGCAAGATTGTGTGTGGAGAACTTTTTCCTAAGGAATCTCTATATATTTCTGATATTAAATATGTGGAACGAAACCCTATTTCTAGGCCTCTTTTAGGCTACTGACAGCAGCCTATCTCTCTCTCCTCACACACACTCACACACTAACCTGACCCCTAAACCTATCCATCTCTCTCTCTCTCACACACACACACACACACACACTAACCCGACCCCTAAACCTACCCATCTCTCTCTCTCTCTCTCTCTCTCTCTCTCTCTCTCTCTCTCTCTCTCTCTCTCTCTCTCTCTCTCTCACACACATACACACACTAACCCGATCCCTAAACCTACCCCTCTCTCTCTCTCTCTCTCTCTCTCTCTCTCTCTCTCTCTCTCTCTCTCACATACACACACTAACCCGACCCCTAAACCTACCCATCACGCACATACACACAAGTCAAGCGGGTTTTTTTGTCTAGCCTATAAAACGCCGATATCAGGCCGGGTGAAACCCGTAGTTGTTGGGACATCAGAGACCAGTTTGTCCAGGAGGGCAACATGTTTATTAGCAATAGCTAACGTTAGCTCCGTAGTGTCCGACGTTTTGAGCCATTCCTACGCACATTGCTTGATTTTTTCCCATCGGACTTCAGTAAAGGGCTGCGGACCTTTCCCACCATCTTTTCCGACATGAAGAATACACTTTACGGGTGTTAATCGAGCTTGATCGCCGCTATCAGATGAAGATGCGCTGCTTACGTCCTCCTCTGTTTACATATGTGCGTAGTGATATTGGCTTGATTTCGGCTGTGACCTACTTACATTTTCGATGCTGATTGGTTGAAAATCGAGCTCAACCGTTTTAGACGTCTCAATACGCAATCAATATAGTGCGCCAATAAATTACAATTTCTCATTAACTGCAGGATAATGCATGGAGAACTTTTTGCTTGGATATCTTTTATTAACGTTGAACATATTGAGCAAAAGAAAAATTAGTGCCCCACTTGGTGGAACGAAACTGAACGATACAGCTCACGTACAGCGGCCTAAAGTCCCTTGATTAGGGTTGAGCAATATGGCAAAACATATAATGATTTCTTTCTGGAAAATCCCGATTTTATCACTATTCTTTTTATGTTGGTTTGACTATTTTGCAAGTGACTGAGCATTACAGCCAAACTAAATTCCCTATTTTAAAAACAAAGCCGCACAAGGTATTAAAATATAAAAGAAAAAAGAATAGCAGACATTTAGACCAAAGTGGCAAATCTTTGTCGTTACTCTATCTTTGTTATTAAAAAACAGAGGTGTCAAAAGTATTCACATTCATTACTCAAGTAGAAGTATAGATACTAGGGTTTAAAAAGACTTCTGTAGAAGTTGAAGTATCAACTCAAGCTTTTTACTCAAGTAAAAGTATAAAAGTTCTGGTTTCAAAACTACTTAAAGTATAAAAGTAAAAGTAATGTAAGTAAAAAATGCCATTAAGGACAAAAGCTTAGGCCGCGCCACAGGGGCCTATAGTGCACTACCCCAGCTCCTCAAAAAAACACATTTGACTATAATTATATTAAAATGTTGATGTTGAAAAT